>NW_020885004.1:714883-923817 GCF_003945725.1 Corapipo altera | reverse complement strand
ATTATTATTATTATTATTATTATTATTATTATTATTATTATTATTATCAAAGACTTAAGATATTTGAAATTCTTTGTCACACACTTTTTTTTTTTTTAATATATATATTCTATACATTTAAATGGGATTTTAGGACTTACAATAAATCAACTTGGCTTTCTGGAGACAAGTTTTAAGCCACAAAACTTTAGCAAATCATTCAGTTGAAATTTTTGTCACAAACAGTGGTGCACACACATTTTAAGTATGTGAAACTCTCCACATAGCAACTAAGCCTACTCACATGAGTACAAGCAGATTGCTGCCTTAATGTTTGCTGTAGAAAGAATTGAGCCAAAAATTTACAGCTCTAAAGTTCAAGTAAGGCATCACCACTAATATTGACATTTCTTAAACAAACCTAAAACAATGCATGTAATTTAGCAAATGGATTTTAATACTGCACCAACGCAAGTCTGAAGATTTGACTAAACAACTACTTTGACACAAGGCTAAAGGCTGTACTGAACGTGGTGTTTCAGATTTTTAAACAGTGGTACCAAGTATTGGAGAAAATGAACTAAGGCTTTATACTCCTTAACTCAATATTTTAATCTATACTGTTCAAAGTCATCAGCTGCAAGAGCCACACACATTTTGGGAACCGTTCTCTGAGAGAAACATGCACTACTCCCACCTGGGAATGCCAGGCTGCCCAGCTGCACACAGGAGAAAATACAGCACTGGTCCTTACATCTTCCCTTACATGATAGTTATCACATCAGATATTTGGCATATGCAGAGCAAGATGTCATGTATTTTGGGGAGGAGAAGAGGCAACTATTATTAGAATAGTCTCTCTGTAATTGCTGTTGGTTTCTTCCAATATGACTAAATCAGAACGACTAAACTCACAGCAGATGAGAGAGCGAGTGATGACCAAATTACAACAAAACATTTATGTTCCTGCAACATATGCACAAATGGACACTTGCCAGCATCCTGATCCTCAGGGTATCATCCCCAACCTGATATGGAACCATCAGTGTGGTAATTTTTACCTCATTTGGCCAACGTGGTCCTTTTCAGAGAAAAATTAAACCTAAAACTGTGGATCTCAGCTACAACATCTACAGTAAGCACAGATAATACAGGGGGCAAGGAGAGAACAAGCCCCTCGTCTCTCTGCTTTAATGATGTTATTTGATACTAGAAACAAATTAACAGATAAAGAATAACTAGAGCTTTTAGGAAGTTCTGGCACTGCCTGACCCTGTCCTGCACTTCCGCATTCTTGTAACAGAGGTGGCTACCCAGAGGTCATATGTGAGCACAGAGCTGTTAGGTAATACAGGAAGAAACAAGCAATGTTAATCAGTAATTGGATTAACAGATGAAGGAACAGGCATTCTGAGTTTCGGGTATGAATTACTCATCTGTTTCTTCATTCAGAAAATACTGAAATTGCAAAGTACCAAATTCCCACAAAAGCAGTGAAATGATCCTATGATTCATCTTGCAAATTCCAATCACGTACTACTGACTGACTCATGAACCTGCAAGAATTGGAAGAGGAAACCATCCCATTACATTCACTAATATCCATACTCTAAAGCATTGTTAGATCAGGCTTCCCACTCAATAAGACACTTGAGTAATCACAACCTATTTGCATATACAGATTCAGCAATTATACTATTACAATAATACCCATGTTGGAGAGGCCATCACTGAGGAGATCAACAGACTTATTAGAAAGGTAAGTGAATACCTGAATTGAGCTTCTCCATGAGCAGGTGCTGTAGGTCAACAGCTCGTGGCTCTGCCTTTCTGTTCCCCTTTAAATGGAGGCTACCTCAGGCCTCACTTGACAGTCTGTGAAATACTTGTGAGAACAAGCAGCAAGCGGAGGAGATGCGGTCCAAGAAACCTAACCACATTTCCCCTTGAAGAACATGCCCCCCTCCGGGAAGTGTCAGTGGCTGAGCTGCAGAGAGCAGCCCCACGCCCTTTTTGCCCGCTCTGCGGAGCTCCCTGCACAGCTGCCCTGCAGAAACTCACCCCAGAGAAAAACCCAGGGAAAATGGAGGCATGGACATGCGTTTCAAGAGCCATTTAGCACTTTTAGAAGCTAACACGAAGCAGCCAGTTATTTTGGCCTGCTGCTGTAGAGCCCGCACAGCTCGCTCTGTCATCCATTTCCTCCTGGCTAAGCTGGCAGGCTATCGGCATGGAGCCAGCAGCTGTGGTTTTTCACAAGTCAGCCCTTACACCATGGGACACGTGAATGCTTGGAAGGAGTCAGCAGTCTGTCCAGATCACTCTGTCATCCAGACAGTAATGCAAATGGCACAACTGGGCAACAGTGTGTCTCTAAGTTCTGCCTGTGTGGACCAACTCCCAGCTGGCATCTGTGAACACTTCCCATTCTGTCCATCGACCAGGTGAGACAACTACCTCTCACAAGGCCTCAGACTTCACCCCAGTATGCCCAGAGCAAGATGGAAGGAAACTCAAAGAGAGCTTCTGCTTTTACTTGAAGCTTGCAATTGGCCAGTCTCCTTTTCCAAATGCTAACAAGGACCTAGTCTCCCAGAGCAACGCCAGCTGCATTTGCAAGAAGAAGGCAGAGCACCCCCCAAAAACAAAGTCAGGGAAAGTAGGGAAAGTTATCTTTCATCATGCTAACCTCTTTATCAAGGAGATAAACGCTCATGAGTGAAACATCTTGTGATAAGCCCTCAAAACTGGGTTATACTTTAGCAACATTTCCCCTTTCAACAGAATGGAGAGAAACAGCAGAAAAGCAGCAATTGAGAAGAACAAAACACAGGAAAATGTAAGACTTCGTAAAACTTCCCCTTCTCTCCAAACCCCTCATCCCAAACAGCAGCACAGCACCTACAAACAGATTTTCAGTTCTACAAAGAACATGGTCATGTTTCATATGTCGTGTAAAGATGGAAACTACAATAAACTATTTCTCTTCTCCATCAGGAAATAAGGTATATTTTACTACGTAAAGTTCTGCTGAGGGTCTCACAAGTCTAGTGGTCAATTTGTGACAGGATTATGTGTATAAACCTAAAGAACTAGCTGGGGTACACAGGACAGAGGCAGGAAAGAGTTTCTGAGGAGGAAGCAGGCTTCTGGCCACCCAAACAACACACACTGAGTACATCACCAAAATCTCAAGAAAGAGAGGCTGGAATAGTTCATTTCCATCACCTATGCCAGAAGGAGACAACAGATACTGACAAAGCGTATGCATGACTTTTGGGAGTGCCAAGAATCACATTACATCCACCACTGATTCAAGTTTTCCTGAGCAGCCACAGATAAGAAACACGAACATCCAACTTGCCAATTCAGTATCTCCTCTTGTCATATCTCCTTGCTTCAGTTTAAGCAGAATGTGTAACACTCGAATGACAGAAAACACATTCCCTGTAAAAGCCTTCAAAGCTGGAATTCCACCATAGAGAGCTGGGTAGCTGCTTTGGAAACATTCAATGAGGAGATCACTGTTTGACTGAAGGTGTGGTTCTACAAATGGTTTCAGTAGATTTAAAACCACATTACTACTGAAATGGAAGTCCCACCCTCCCTCTCCTTCAAATTGTCTCTCTTGGAATACCACGCTCGTAGTCCAATGCCACACCTAATCATCCAGACAGATGAAAGGTGGAGAATGAGGCAGACCACTTTTTTTCAGCACTCCATGCTACGGTCAGCCTATGCCACTGATGAAACTTCCCCCTGGGAAACTCAAGATCCACTGTTATTGTCAAGTCACCTTTGAAAATCATGTCAAAAATTTTCTGAGGTAATAACAAACAGCCATGAAAATGCTACAAAATGCAGTCCTGAAAACAAGAAACCGTCCAAGCGCCCAACAAAGGTCTTTGAACCTGAATTCTGTTTCACGGATCTCTTCAGACCCGCTCTGTAAAGCATCTTTGGCTTGACCACACACTTCTGCAAAGATTTTTCAGAAATCACTGCAGCTGTTCCAGACTTGAAAGAAAGTGATCAGTGATGGTCACTGGGCAAGTGTTTTAAAGCCTTGCAGTTCACATTGGCAGATACCCAGAATTGGTTTTAGACACTACCGTAAAGCAACCTGTGAGAAGATTATCAGAACCACAAGCCACAGAGAAATATTAGTATTTATGATGTGCATGAAGACTATTATAGCCTGACACTTCCTAACCACACCAGCCCCTGTACTTTGCTATTTTGGGGCTATCACTTTATTGTCTCTGCTTAGAAAACTTGTATGCACTTATGCTAGCACTGCTTGAATTTTATACTGTCATGAAAGACAAGCCATGAAGTACTGCTTTTAATGTGCATAAACTAGGACTTTATGAAACACCTCGATGACAAACAGTTCATCCATCCTGCAGCTGGGAAGATTATTTTAACTGCTTGATCCCATTTGCTACAGATGGATAAGGACACTCACACTTCACTTCAGTACCACTTGGGGACTTAGTTAAGGGTTCTCCAGTTGCTTTAACCAGATCTCTGAAGTCTCTGTGTTTCCAGCATCAGTCATTTATACTCACACAAGCATCTGCAATGAGATGCATGCTACCAGCATGTTCTCTCAACCTTAACTCCTGTGCAAGGGCGTCAGAGTTTCCTGTCCTTGACAGGCAGTGAGAACCAGCCAGGCTGCCAAGCTCCCATATAACAAAGTGGACTCCCATTTGCACCCAGAGGGCTGACTAATACCTCACCCGTTCCTCTTCAAAGAGCAGGGTCGAAGAAGCGTATCCTTCTGTTTCAACACAACAGAGAAAAATACAGTTTTAAGAATTCACTTACTTTTTCCCCTTCAAAGAGGGATAAAAAGGGGACAATGGAGGGAGGACTGCATACTACCTCATGTCTTCAAGGCCACTGCAATAAGCTGGCAGAAATAAATGCTGAACGTAATTATCTGAGATATGACTACTCAGAACATATTCCTCCACAGAGCACTAAGAGCCAGAAGTAAAGACAAAATGGCAGTTCCTGCCAAACTTAAAAATTCCTTGTGAATTTAGGTCTCTAGTCCTAAATGGCAGCTATTAGCAAAAGTTAGCAATCAAATAATTACAGAAGTGTCAGGCTGAAGAGAATCTCCTGCATACCTCAACTTCATCCCTCTGGGCTGAGACACACTTGAGAACACCTCATGCATCTGTCCAACCTGACCTTGAATTCCGAGTAGCCTATTACAAGGTTGCTTTATCTTTACAGCTTGAGTTCAGCACAGGACCACAAAGATGATGACGGGACCACAGGATCTTTCATAAGAGGAGAGGCTGCAAGAGCTAGAACTCTTCAGCCTGCAGAAAAGAAGACTCAGAGGGATCTTATACTGATAAGATAGGAGAGAGTGAAAAAGAGGTACACAGACTCTTCTCCATAGTGCCCACTGACAGGAAAAGAGGCAACGTGCACAAGCTAAAACACAAGAAGTTCCATCTGAACACAAGAAAACACTTTGTTACTCTTGAGGGTGGTCAAATGCTGGAATAGGCTGCTCAGAGAGGTTGTGAAGTCCTGCAGAGTCCCCACCTGCAGAGAGATCCAAAACCCAACTGGACATGGTCTCAGGCAACCTGCTTTATCTGACCAGAAAGGTTAGACTAGATAATCTCAAAAGGTGCCTTCCAACCTGAATGATTCTGTGATATGCTCTCAAGTTTCATTTGTGGTTTCATCAGCACAACAGAAGAAAGTCAGGAATTTAATTAAATTCTTTGACATGAACAGGAGGGAGAATGATACAGCTTATGCGGCTTTTGTTATGCCATTTCCCTCTCAAAAAAGCTCATTGCCTCGGTCTCTGGCATCTCTCAGTGAGCCCCTCACTAGGTGGAGTAACATTCCAGCTCTTCCTGATCTACAGAGCTCCAGAAAAATTCTCATCTTCCTCCTAACTGCCCGCTGTCCTCCATATTCACCATACAACTCCTTTTACCCACTTCTGACCCACAAAAAGTTTGCTGGTACTCATCTTCTGTTCTTGCCTGTTTCACTGTACAAGAGCTCTGCACAGCCAGGGCTGCACTTTTCCTTCAGCAGCACAGTGCACAGCTGCTGTCACATTCAGGTATCACCTTAGCAATGTCAGGCAGATGACGACTTCCCTGTATTTTTACCTGCAAGAATCTGCTTGGATACAAGTTCAAAGTCACTGATGAATTAATAAATGCTTTGGAAACATCAGCTTTTAAAGTAAGAAATTTGAAATGTTTCAAGACAACATAGGTATGTGGCTGAAATAAACAAAAGCAATTGAAATGTGAACTGAGCTTTGATAATGCATGAGGAAGAGAAAGGTCACTGCCTTTGACTGTGTGGCACAGATTCCCAGCTGCTTTTTGCACACATCACAGCATGGTGTGATATCACAAGCCAGATAAGAGGGATGAAGTAGCAGGGTGGTCACTGCATGTGGCTGCTGACTACACCCTGCCAGACCCAAGCTGGCCTGTACAGAGACATCCTGAGCAAGGATGTTTCATCTACAGAAAAGGAGGCTCAGGGGAGACCTTACCATTCTCTACAACTACCTTAAAGGAGGCTGTAGACTGGTGGGGGGTGATTTCTTCTCCCAGGCAACATGCAATGGGACAGGAGGAAACAGCTTCAAGTTGAACCTGGGGAGGTTTAGATTGGATACCAGGAAAAATTTCTTCACTGAAAGGGTGGTCAAGCATTGGAATAGGCTGTCCAGGGAAATGGTGGGATCACCATTCCCAGAAGTGTTCAAAAAACTTGTAGGTGTGGTGTTTACAGACATGGTTTAGTACTGGACTTACCAGTGTTGGGTTAATGGTTGGACTCAATCTCAGAGATCTTTTCCAACCTTAATAATTCTATGATTTCCATGTTCTTAGCACAGCTATTGCATAACCTGAAAAACTTCCCCAGAGATAACAGGAGTGCCTGCAAATGCAAACCTTCGTGCCCTCTTTATTTTGCCAGAATTGAGAAACTGTAGAACTGAAAATATCCCATCAACAAGACAGCAAGAGTCAGTGTCAGCACACAGTTTTCAACAAAGCTAGATGAGTGCTTCCTCATTTCTGAATTCATATCAAACTAATAAAAATTAAAATAGGTTTCAGCATGTGATGTCTGGGGGTGTCATGTTCCCATGATGCCCTAAACTGCAACCAACAGCTGTACTAGAGGCAACAGCACAGCCTGAGCAGGGCCAGTGTGCAGCCTCAGCAGAATTTGCCCTCACTGTATCCTGTCTCACATGTCCCACTAGCTCAGGATTCAGCAATTAGGAAGCTGAAGTTCAGCCATTTTAGCATCAGGCTTAGTTTTTCAGTGTGTGCTGACACTGTTGTTAGAAGTACTGGTGAACGCACGTGAAGAGAAGTATTTCCCAGAGAAAGACACCCAGACCCAAATAATGTCAAATTTTCTCTGCTAAACACTGTAAGAACTGAGGGCTGCCTTTCTCAGGAAAAGTTCACAGTCTGCTGTGATTTAACTAAGACCTTCTAAGAGCCCCTGCCTTCCTCTAAAATCCCAACAATGAAGTCCTGGGAGCAGAGCATAGGTTGTGTTTCTCTTTGGGAGAGGTCTGCTGTCACAAACACTTGTACCTTAAGTCACTCATGCTGGGGCTGGCTGCAATCAAACTGAAAGGCAGATTTTTTTTTTATTACCAAACAAGAAGAAAGTTTTCACAGTTTCACCCAAAAAGGGAACTATGTACACCTGGGGCTGACTTCTCCTCAGAGGAAACATCAAAACATTTGCATTTGAGGCCATTCACAAAATGTGGTCTGTAGAATCATAAAATGGAAGAGGTCACAGAGTCATTTTTTTCCCCACACAGAAGTAGGATCTGATACATTCATCCAAATACTTTGGCCATGAAAGTAGTCCATCTTAATTAGGTTCTTCCTTCACAAGAGTCAGCATGAGACCAGATGGTTTGCCTTTGCAACTGCTCTTTTGTGCATGGTGCAGGCAGGTGACAGCTCTCATCAGGTAGGACTCTCATAACAGTAACAGAAGTCCAGAAATTCTGAATCTTTGTGTACCAAACTATCTGGAACATGCTACAGTAGATTCCAGAGCAAATGAGTTTGGTTTTATCTTATTTTTTTCTCTCAGTCAAATATTTTCTAGATTCGCTAAAGTCAGTTTGAGATCAGTGCATGCTTATTAAAGTGAGAAAACAGAAAATAACTTGATTTTTTTTTGTTATGTAAAAACAACAACAAAAATCCAAAGCACAATCTCCCCTTCAAAACACCATTTAAGTAAAGCTAAAGCACAGTTCTTTTCAGCACGTGCTAACTTGCAGCACAGATAGCGCTTCTGGAGAGGGACTCTACGTCCAACTAAGAAAAGTCAGACTGTAGAGCCTTTCCCTAAAGAAGTTTTGACACAGATGTCTGACAGGCAGCCCACTAAATTGCTGCTCAAAATGCAGCAAGCCTGAAGAGACTGGTGAGAGCTGGCTCTGGGAAAGGATTTCAGGATCAACATCCCTTTGAATTCTCACACACTCTTTAACTACATGAGAATTTACTTCTAGTCTGGCCTAAAATAACTCTGACAATCTTCGGACATATTAAGTAAAGCCACTAACACTCACATCCAGTGAGATGTTTAAACCTTCCCAACTTTGAATAGCATATTTAAAAATCAATAAAACACTGGTGCCATGCTCCAAGTTTGGAGAAAAACAGTAAGTAAACTTTTGCTTTTGCTAGAAAGTGACAGAAAAGCTAATTTAATCTCTGTTCCATTTTATTTTTCAGAGTATAAAAGTTCAGCCACTGTTTTTTGTTTTCTTTCAGACTGAAAGCAAAGGAGCCAGACTACTTTAATCCTAGGCTATACCTTGGGAATCCAAGATGGTTTAGAGGTGTGTGAAAGAGAAATGCAAACTTCAGTTTATGCAGATTTTTAAAATTTACTAAGAAATATCTGTTGTGATCTGGTTACCTGAGAATGACATCTACAGCATAATCCCTAAATTATCTTCAATCTTGACCATTTTGGCCAAGATCGTGACTTGCACAATTTATTTTTACAGTGATAAATTTTTTATTGTGGATATTGCACTTGTTATCCCAGCATAAAGCATCTTTATGCACAAAACACTAGACACACTAGAAGACTGCACTGCCTCATTTATGCCAGAAACAAATCTTAGTTCGAGATGCAACTGCGAGATTCCAATCTTGCTGAGGCTGACAAAGAATACTATAAACCTACATATGGTAATGTCATAAAAACCCCTTGACCAGGATGACTCCCCAGAGCTCTCCATCTTCATTTCAAGAGAAACAGAAAGAAATACTACACACTCTTATAGAGTAGAAAGTTCCGAATCAATTAAAACTGAGTACATTGGGCTTCTATAATCTCCAGCTGTTAATACTTCTGTGCTAGTTACAAGGTGATCACTTTCAGACTGGTTGTATTATTTTTAAGGCCATCAATGCAATTCTCAAATTAATCTCTGCCTTTCCATCATAGGTAACAAGCTAAACTGTTACCATGTGGTTACATCTCTGATTTTAGGCCCACTGCTATAGAATACATATTAGACAACCTTATTTTGGTTCTGGTATGACAGAAAAGTAAGTCTTAAGGAAAAGATAATTCTTTTCCTTAAATTAAATACATAGAAGACATTTTTCCAGTAATTTGGGTCAATAAATTTCAGGGCACAATATTTAGAGGCAGAACACTAAAGCTAAAGTATTAATTTTTTATTTGCTTTCAAAACTAGGCACCTATGACAATCTCAACTTCAGAAGTTCTCTGTGAGTCACTGGTAAACTTTTCTGAATTAGGCACTAATTGACCAGGCATAGAAAAACCTGCATGTAAAAATTCCTAGTTTCCAAGAGTTGCACAATGTGCTTCAGTTTTCTATTTCAGTAAAGAACATTAAGAGTGTTAAAATAAGAACAATGTATCCCCTCCTCCAACTCCTGACCAGAAAGCACAACTTCATGGCTACCATCTTACCTTCTGAAATAGCCTTCTTGACAGCTGCAAGGTAAGCATCAGGCTCATCATCATTTGTGAGTTCCTGCCACTGAGACCAGTCCTTGAAAAAGGTCGAATAGTCGTCACAGTCCGTAACACCACAGAACAGCTTGACTACTTTGCACGGGGGCCATAAAGCTTCCTGAAGGCTCTGCAGGACTTGAGGAAGATAAAAACTGTGCACGAGCTCTGCAGAAAGCAAAAGGATGATGCTCCGACTTCTGCTGAACAGGTCCAGCTCCTGGGGGGAAATGGCAGAGTCGCCTTCCAGTTGGTAGGTCAGAATCCGATGCTTTCGAATGTGCCGAGTAAAGAGGAAGAGGTTCTGGAGATACTGACACCATTCAGTAGCGTCACTTGCATACACAATCAGCACATCATATTCTCCAGGGGTTCCTGTACAGAGGCAAGATCATCACAGAAAAAAGATTAAATTCAAAGCATGAACTGACCCACAGCTTTGGAACAAAATCCCCACAGCTCTGTCTCTATAACTCCTGTCAAAAGCTACAAAGCACTTCAAAAGAACAGTAGTTCTATCCAAAGTGAGGTGTTCACATAAACAGAGGAATTCTAAGGGTGGATGAACTCCAACTTGCATCTACTCCACCAAAATTTAAGTAGTTTTCTGCTTCTCAAAAGACTCTCCTACAAAGAAGAGTGTTTCCTATATAGTTTCAAGTGAAGCAAACTACATGTCGAGATTTACAGATTTAAAGCATGTTGATGGAAAATAAAAAACCACAAAAACCAGACCTCCAAAACAAACTCGCTTGAAAAGGGGAGTTCACCTTTGTGTACAAAGTTAAATCATTTTAGGCAAGGAGAGGCTCTGTGCAACACAACTGCAACCATCCTCATTACATGATCAATTACATGATTAAGTGGAGCATACACTAAACAACACACCTAAAATAAGAAAGTCCTTTATTTAAATGAGGTCCCACCATGCGTACAGGAAGTTACTATGGCTTCCATGGTGTTAGACATTTGCTCTCATTGCAGCAGAAAGCAAACTGCCTGCAAAGTATGCATGCAACTTAGGGTACACCAGCCCCAGTGCTCACAGAGCAGCAATTCTGTCATTCAGCCTTCAGGCATTTTGCAAGCCTGCATTAGAGTCCTTCCCCCAGAGCTGTCATACAAAGGTTTCCCAACAATTTTGGCAAGACAAACCCTCTCTTCAGAGGGAAAGAATAAATACAATAGTGGGGTCATAACACAGCCCAAAATATCATCACCAAAGTTGAGTTCTTCCATAATTCTCTAGAGATAGCTTCTACCTACAGACTCATACATTTCTGTGCTCTGGAACGAAAGCATTTTTAAAAGTGTTACCAGCTTGCTAAGAAGAGCAGATGCAGACTGAACCAGCAGGACATGATGCAGTGCTCTCCCACCAATCCCAGGAAAACCTTTAAGTCTAAATTTAATTTTCCCATTTACCTGGGAAGAAGTTTACCCAAATTTGAGGTTGCAGCTCTAGTCCCATGGTAGATTTCAGAGCTGGGCATTTCAAATCTTATTAGCAAATTGTCTTCTTCTAATTCCAGTTTGACTCTTTAAAAGTGTCATTTCCAACCCATATCCATCCAGAAGCAAGCAAAGGCAGATTTTTCTAATAAAAGTCAAAGGCAATGCCTAAAATTTGGCATGCCAAAAAGATGACCTGCAGAGAGAGAATTTAGCAGAACTGAAGATGACAGTTTTGCAGTGAGCATATAAAAATTTAACCAAAATTGCACAGCCTCCAAAGATTTTATTCTACCACCTTCTCCAGAAATTTCATTAAGAAATTAAGGCTGAAATTATGTCTAGGTTGAGGGACCCCAGCCCTAAACTGTAAGCAGCTTTAAACTGTAGTTCAACAAAAGTGATACAGTTGAGAAGTAAAGCATGGAGATGTGCTCTGTGCTCAACAAATAGTGTTATGGTTACCTGCATAAATGGGAAGACTCTAGCAGTGAAAGGATGATGTCCTAGCTATGGAGAACATGTACAGTACAGTTCTTCAGTATTCACTAGGACAGCTGCACATTTCTGAGCAAACACAGATCCTGACCCCAGATGGAGGCTTGTAGGAGACAGCATTCCCAAAGGAGGGAATCCAGCAAACTCATAAAGCAGCCAAAAGAACTCAAAACCTTGAGACCTTTAAATTAAGAGTGCAGAACTGCTATAAAAAAAAGAGGGTTTTCAGACCAGTGAGTGCACCACTATTGACAAAATATCACGATGGTGGCTGAACGCCACCTGACAAAGATGATGGAATCACATGAGCAAAAACAAGAAAACCAAGCAGAATTCAACCAAGCAGAAAGGGAGATGTTCCACAGACCTCTGCTTGCACAGTCATGTGCTGATTTATGTGCAGTACAGTGGGAAAGGACAGCACAACTATCTGCTGAGAATGGAGCCCACGCATTGCATCATGGTCAGCCAAGCCCAACCTCAACAGATGGGGAGACCACACAGTGACTCTCTGAGGTGTGCCCAAGGCTCCTAAAGTCCTGCCCCAGCACTCTCTGGGAGAAGTCCCACCTCTAGTCTCTGGGAAAATCAGTAGTGGCCTCCCAGGCATTTTAATGTTCTGTAAAATGGAACACCTAATCCTATCATTCGTCTTTAAAAAGTGCACAGCTTCCACAACTAAACCTGTTAGCCAACAGGCCCTTCTCCACCCCTTCAATGAAAGGAAGCAGCTGTGCTTGGAGACAGGGTGGAGGAGCCAGTGATTTTAAAAATGCATTGCACTGCAGTGGCACTAAGTATCTGAGAAAGCCTCCATTCTCTGATATGTACACAAAAGATGCAAACTTGACAGACTCACTGCAGGTTCCCTGCCAGAACAGCACAGCCTTTGCATCCAGCAGCAAGGAACTTCACTCAGTGTTTAGGAAAGGTACTGATTCCCTAACTAATGCTGCTCTATGGGTGCACCATTCCCCTTAACAGAGCTGTGCCAGCTCTCCTCAGGCCCTCTTACCTCAATTCCTACGGCCTTCTACACTTACATGACAAATTGAGGAACAGTGCTCCTAAAAAGAGAACTGAGAAATAAAATTACTGACTCCACCTTTACAGCCAAAGAAACACTCTATGTCCATAAGTAAAAATACTGGAAGTAGGTCTTGCAGAGCTAAATAAGCTTTAGTCAGCATTGGAACTGCTTCAAATAAAACAAAAATCTAGAAATAACTTCAATTGCAACATTCTCTTTTAAAAGAAAGATGACACAGGAGTCACTTTCCTGGATCCCGCTATTATTTGTCGAACCAAATTGCTCCCTTTGCAGCACCAACTACTTTCCAGTCCTCATGGAAAAGTGTAATGAAGAATACAAAACATTTTTTCCCCACAATTCTTCACACATCAGTTACAGAAAAATTCACAGAGCACAGTTCAAAGCACAATGCATACTCTGCCTACTGTACACAGATAGGGAAATGCCTAGGTGAAAACCAACCATTTTATTTCCTTAAACCTTGGCCTTAGATGCTTTGACAATGCTTTTGACAGGATGGTTTTGGAAAAACAAACAGAAGGAAGTTTTCAATTAAAGTCAGAAATATATGAAAACTATATAAAATAGCATGATGATGAAAGACTTGTGCCAGCTGACTATCTCAATAATCTTTCACGCTCTCAAGAGTAATCTAGTTTAAATTTTAACAATACCTTATTTCTGCACTCCTAAACTTAGGGTATTAAAATTACTTTTGCCTCCATTTACAAAGTATCAGCACTATTAATAATATTGCAGGGCATATTTATTTATTTCATAGAAAATCATGAAGATACAGTTCTGTTGCAGTTTGCAGTGACAAACCATAACCTTTGCACTCCTTTTCAGCTGTAACTGCCTCTTCAGTGCTTAGTTGCACACTCTATTATACAGCAACAATAACAGATTGATGAGATTGCAAGCCAATATTGTACAAATGCCTAAGAACACTAACAGAAGGGTAAGGCCCACAGACTAAATAACAGACAAAGAACACAATACAAAGCTTTCCCTAGTTTACAAACTGCATGCAGAATGGAAGAGGATGAAACAATTCAGTAAAAATCACTGGAGCCCATGGCAAGAATAGAAGTATCCTATAGTGATAGACTGTGTCATGCCCTCATAGTCCCTCTCTGAGAAGCAAACAAACCAAGCTCATCTTCAAACTATGTCTGAGAGTAGTAAGGTGACAGTCTTCAAGTTAAGAGCACACATGGGATAATGGTTTATGGCCACATCATAAGGTTCTGATTACCATTGAAATAGATAAAGAATACTACGGGAAGTTGGCATATCATCTCTGGGTAAGACTACATCTTACAATATCGACTGTTATTATCTACTATTTCATTCCACAAGCCAAAGGGTTTGACCTTTTTCAATTTACAGATTATAAAGTTTTCAACTGTACTTGTAGGTCCCATAAAGAAAATTCAGGGCCTGTAATAATACACAGCTTTTCTGTGTCATCTTTCACATACCTCCCATAAATCGATCATGATTTCTCATTGTCCACAGATCAGGTAAAAAACTCAGACAAACAACCTTTACTCCAGTTCAGATGATCACATACAGTGGTGAGCAAATCTATTTTCACCTGCTAGGAAAAAGCCACCTCTGATTCTGACTACATAAGAAAAGCATTATGCAGCCTGCTCCAGTTTGGTTTGAGATTCCCGTGTGTGGAAGATACACAAATATTGCAGTCCAAAATAAAAATCCCTCTTCATGAAAGGCAGTTGCCTATGGTATAAATAAAACCCAACTCAAGGTGTCTTAATAATAAAATTCTTTAAAAGAGAGAGTACTTCCAAGAGGTGATAGAAACTACTGGTGGGCCATTAAGAGAAGTCCTCAGCACCTTTCATATTTTAGCGTCTGAAGTGTGTGTATTTAAGTGATGTATGAGGCAATAAATGCCTTCTTTGCATAGATGGAATGCAAAGTAATAGTGATCACTTGCAATAATTATTAACATCCTAGTGAGACTTCTTACCTTGACTGGAATAGAAAACCTTCACTTTAAATAAAGTGCTGCAAACAAGCAAGAGGAAATAGCAGAATCAAAGCAGATAAAATTTCTGCAAACCAAACTTCAGCGATAGGAACACGAGATTTGCATTATGATATGTTAATCTACAGTTGTTCTATTTTTAAGAGTCTCTGTGAAATCACCTTCCATTTACAAGGAGAAAAGTAGTTTTGCCCACAAGTCTCCTGAGGCCTCCGTTTAGTTTATTTTTACATCACAAGGAGATACGCGCCAGTGAAACGCAAATGTTACTTCACACCCTGAGAATGGCACGTTTTTCCTTTTTTAGACAAAACATACACTTCCCTGCAAGAAGAGGAACTTGCACACTGGGTATTAGCAAGACTTACACAATACAGGCCAAATCCCTTGTCCCCTTGAGTTTACAGCTCTGTTCTAGGTAGCTTTGCCTGCACATATGTTAGCTAAAACATTTTCAATTATGGCAACCTAGCTCAGTTCGTGATCCTGAGACACTATCGCAAGGGGCACCAAGTCATACCCCCAAAAAGGAAGAGCAGTGCAGGGGAATGAAGACGTATTTAGGAAGAACTGACTTATCTATAAAACATCACAGAGAAATACATGAGCAGTAAAGACGGACCGGGACAGCTTCCTCTACGGAACACCCTCCCTTAGAGCTCGCCGATCTGCCAACCCGAAGTGCGTTTAAGACGCAGGACAGCTCTGCCAGCACCTGCCCTGTACTCAAACCAAGTGAAGCAAGGCAAGGTAGAAAGAAAACAGCGAACAAAGGAGCCAGCGTTGCTCCGAAGAGCCCCGGGGTTCCCCTGACCTCGGGGAGCGGACCCTCCTTCCCCTCTCCCCAGCAGCGGGGCGCCCGGGGCGCGCAGAGCCGCGCAGCAGCTCCGCCCCGCCGGCGGGAGCGGGCAGGGCTCCGCTACGCCCCAAGTACCGGCACCGAGCGGGGACAGCCGCTCCCGCACCGCACCGCACCGCCGCAGGGCACAGCGCGGGCAGCGCGGCAGGACCGGGCGGACGAGCCCCGCCGCTCCGCCCGGCTCCCGGGGCGACAGCCGCGACACCTACCGGGGGCTGCCATGGTCCGGGGCTGGCGGGGAAAGAGCTGCTTTCCTTCCCTTACATCGCCGGCGGAGCCGAGCGGAGCGTCCACCCCCGCGGCGTGTCCTCGCCCCCCACTCGCAGGGGGCTCGGCCCGGCCCCGCGATCCTCCCGGCCCCGCCTCCCGCCCGCCCGCCGAGCCGGGGGCGCCCCCTGCGGAGCCGGGCACGGGCGGCTCCAGCCCCGCCGCGCGTCGCCTTCCCGGGACTCGGAGGGACTCTTCCCCAAACAGGGAAAGACACTGCCTTTCCCAGCTGGCTCCAGGCACATTCTCCATAGGTGGCCGAGGAAACAGCGCTACAACGAGGAAAAGTTACGTGTTGCGGTGGTACAGAAACTCCGTATCCTTAGTCACGGGAAACTGGGAGAAAGAGTTGTGAAAGAGAACAAGCGAAACCTGCTTTATGCATACCGCAGGTATTGACTTCCATCTCTAATGAGCAAGGAAAACTCCTACGGGAAAAGCAAGTTGTTCCATGTAGAATGAAGCAGCTTGATGTTATTGGTTTTCATCTAGAAGATGGTGCCTTTCAAATTAGATTTACCAAATTCCATATGACTATGCTCATGTTTGAGTACACAGAAAATAAGCAGTGGAAAGGACACTGTTAGAGTTCAGAAAGTAAGATTCAATTTATTAATTTTGTTGCTGGAGGCAAAGCAGAAATTCTGCCTATTCCTTTGCAAACTTATAAAAAACACTTGCACTGATTTGGATTCTGAAACATTTCTTTGCCAAGCACCACTGATGCACTTAGCACAGCAAAAGCAAACTCCTTATAATCTGTTTTCCCAGTCAAGGCAGTCATTCCCAAGCAGTCAGGTGGACATTCTCAATGCAGCTTAGTGTCACCAACACCAGTGTAAGAACTGAGCTGGCTACGAGCAGAAGGGAACCAACTCTTCTACTAATCAACTCTTAGAAGTTGGTCAAACTCTCTTGTTACCTCCAAATCATTCTTTACTCAAAACCCATTTTAAGCTTATGAACTGTGTGCCGCAGCCTGTCTTCCAAAATCAGTGTGCTCTCACAATAAGGAAATACCAGGACAGAAAGCACTTTCTGAGCACAGCCTTACGAGAAACTTCAGGTATGCAAAGAAGAAACCATAACTTTCCCATCTGAATCATCCTAAAAACATACATGAGAATAAAGAACACGTGGGCACTGGAGAAACGTCCCAATGCAGAACCTACTTGGGATTTATCTGAAGGACAGAAGTTAACTAATTGGAAACTAGAGTCTCTAGCCAAATTAATTTACTATTATGGAATAGTAAACATATATTAAAAACTATTGAAGCAGATGGATAACCACATGTATGACTTCATAATTGTTCCACATTATTTGACTTGTAAAGCTGTTTATCTTCTAACTTCCAATATAAAAAGTTAAAAAGAAAATCATCTCTCTGATGTTAGATGAGGATTTCAACATGATCTTATGAAATTAGCTTTTAAATTCTTTCTCTCTTTAAAGTCTTGCAGCATCACACAAAGGGCTGGCAGAGTTACCTTCCTGCTTTGTGGGAACCCCTGGGGCTTATCCGTATGTATCAGTGTCACTTAGGATGCTATGCATTTTGTTTAACCAATGCAAGCCCACAGGAAACCTCTTTAAATTTCCCAAGTCTCTAAAGTCAAATTCATGTGTCTCCACAAATGAGGCAGTGAAGTAACTGCCAGCATGTTGTTTCAGCAACCTCCACCTAAAAACTCAGACGATAAATCAAGGCAAAAGCTCCTTCACACCCTAGAACATTAAGCTGGCCTAAGGGACAGTTACACAGCTCCAAATGGATCAGAGAAAAAAAAAAAAAGGAGGAAACAGAGGGAACTTTTCATCCTCCCTTGCCTGAAATTGACTGCGCAACTCTTTCCTCACTTCAAATGACTGCAGCATGTAACAGCTGCATTTGCAGCATTATTCTCAAGAGTCTGTCTTATCCCTGTCCAAAGAAAAGGACTAGACTGCTTTTTCTAAAGACATTGCTTTTTAGCTAGGTACTTATGAGGGGTTACAACGAAAGGATTCAGTAAGTGTTTGAATACTCACGCTATCTCTCTTCACTTTTTCTTGGCCACAAAAAAAATAGGAAGAGCAGAGACTTCTCTCAAAAATGTTCTCTTCCAAGATGAACAGGTCTCCCTGCAGCCTTAACAAAAGAGATATGGCAGCCAAGGGGAAGACTGAAAAGACCCATGAGGAACAGGTGAGTGGAGCAAAGGAATTCACAAGCAATAGCATCAGTCAGATTTGCTTGCTTTTTAGATCCCAGAATCTCCCACTACTGCCCTGGGGAATTCAAGAACAAAAGAGCTTTCCCTTCCAGGTCATCTGAACAGCTGCAGGCACAACACAGGGGAACACACCTAGACAGACACACACCTCGGAAGAGAAGCTGCTACACAGCACAGGGAACAGACCTTTACTGGCAAAGGCCAGGCAGGAAAGGGAGATACTAACCAGATGAGAAGCAAAGGGAGTCTGAAGCAAAAAGTAACTTCCCTGGTTCCTCACACCAGTTACTTCAGACAGCAGGACTTAAAATAAGGACAGTTTACCAGCAATGGCTGCATGTCTTCCTTTCTGATGCAGACAAAAGCACAAGTTTGCTGAGCTTTGCAGATGAAGCTTGCAGCTGTACCTTACTGTAGATGGAAAGTACAAAAACTAAGAGAAATATTAGTTCCTGGAAACGGTTTCCTTTCTGCAACACAGCCTCCTGTTATTCCACACAGAACAGGGGCAGGTCAGGTCAGGGACATCTGAAAACAAGTACACACATTTAACCAACTCTCAGCTCAATGTCCCTTTTCTATACCACAGGTTACAGCACCTGTACAAAATTACAGGATCTTACAGTAAAAAATACAAGAGCTGACTTTTACTTCCCCATAAGCGCAAACGTGGCACTTTCCAGAGACACCAGCAACAGGAATGCTTTGCTGAGCACAGAGCCCCACCCAAGTGTGTGTGTTCATCAGGCACTAGGAGAGGGACAGAACACCCACATAGCAGGAACAGCAATCTTTGGAGATCATAAAGTGCAGAACGCTAGGTAGGGGAAATGTAAAAGCATAATGCTACCTACTTACTACTGCTCTTTTTTTACCCTAGCAGCCCTAAATCGAAACTTTCAGCACAGGACTCTCTTCTTCCTTTGCCCCCAGCAAGTTTTATAGCACATTCTATCGAAGAGAATCAAGAAAAACCTCATCACAAAGACAAGGAGAACAGAGAGCTACAACCATCAGAGCAAACCTCCAGTTTTACAGAAAAAAAAACTTCCCTGGAGAAATGACTAACTTAAAGCCACAGCCACCTTTTGCCCATAGGCCCAGAAGCTCCATTTAAGCTCAGGCCGGGGTCTTCAGTGTTTGCTCGAGGTATACCTGTTTCATGTCCTGTTTCTAACCTTGCCTCTTTGAAGCTCTTCAAGCCTTTATTGTAAGCAGCCTTATTTCACATTCCCTTTCTGTCTCTCTCTTATAGGTTGTCACTTTAGGACCATAGTGTTACTTTTACCATAGTCCTTCTTCTAGCACCATTTCCCCTTGTTCCTATATGGATTCATTATGGTGTCCCAGACCTGGTTTGTTATTGTAAACTGGCAAACAAGAAACCCCTGAGACTCAATTTGTGAGCATTAGGAAGCAGGCATCCTTTATCATCAGCATGGGACACACAGGGAGGATAGCTCCTCTAATCTTGTGTGTGTCCTGTTTTTCGGTCAGCACAGCTAATATTTACTTAAAATTTTACATATTCATCCAATGTCTTACTTATTCACTACACCTCTCATAAAGTTCAAACATATGGTAACTAGCTCGAAGTTGTTCGGAAGGCCTTGTTTGGTCGCTAGGGGTCTCTGGTGGTCGTTTGGAACTTGAACTTCACTTGGACTTGTCCGTTGAGCAGCGCATTAACAGCCCGTTGTAGAGCGTCTTTGTTCAGCATCTCTTACCAAAAACTGGATACTCATGTTACCACTACTTTAAATAAAACATTCATAAACTTGCTTTTTTCGCAGTTACCCTTACAGAAACTTACATTGCAAACACCCGTGTAAAATTACTGAACAATGGAGAATTATTGCTCTTGGAATTATAGCTCACTTTTCCTGAGACTACCGATTAATCTCGTTATCAGTAGCCAGCTCTGTCTTCCGTGTTCCAGCTACGTGGGGCTGCGCCGCGGCGGTGAGGGCTCTGCCAGTACCGGCTGCCCACAGCCACCGGCTTGTTCTCCTCCGTGGAACGGCCTTACTCCTGCTCCCCAGGACTCTCCGAGCTCCTTACTCCTGCTCCCTAGCATTCTCCTTTCAGTGACGGCGTTTAAAGTGGATTACGAGTAGGCTGATCGGGCTTAGGTGGACTTAAGTCTTCCAGTGCCGTGTGGGCGCTGCCGGGTTCCCAGGCCCTACTTTTGCACCCTGGGCAGCCGTCCGCACTGCGTGGAGGCGGGCACCGACACGAAGGAGGTGTCTTTTTCTCTCTCCCTGCCCCGATGCCGCCGCCGGTCCCCGAAGCGGTGCCGCCCGGACAACATGGCGGCGGGGCGGGGCCGGGGCCGCGCCGTGACGGCGCAGGCGCGCGGGCAGGCGGGGGCGCGCGCGCAGGCGGCACGTGTCCCGGTGCATGATGGCGGAGCGGCGCGCGGTGCCGAGCGACCTGTTCCCGCTCGTGCTCGCCTTCCTGCGCGAGAGCGGCTGCCAGGGCGCCGCGCGCGCCTTCGCCAGGGAGGCGGCGGCGGTGAGCGGGGAGCGGGAACGGGAACGGGAGAGGGGCGGGATGGGGTCGGGGGCGCGCTCACTGACGCGGCCTGTCTCGGTTTAGAAGGAGCAGGACCCGAACGCGGCCTCCCTCCTGGACATCTTCACCTACTGGCTGCGGTAAGTGCCTCCCCCCCGCACCGCGGGGCCGCGCTCGCCCCCCCGGGCCGGGGCTGCGCGGGTACCCCCCAGGGCTCCCTCCGCCGCAGGGCCCCGCTCAGCCTCTCTGCCCGCAGGTCTCCGGCGGCCAAGAAGGCAAAGCTGGTCCCGAACGGCGGCCAGGCGAAGAGGAAGCCGTCCTCCAGCAGCTCCAGCGAGGAGGACGAGAAGCCCCCGGCCAAGAAGCCAGGTGGGGTTTGTGAGCGGCCCTGGAGTAGGCTGGGGTTGTGTTTGATGTTTTCTCCTCACCTGCATGTAGAGTCGAGCGTCAGCAGCCCTTTTGAGGTCCTACAGCAGCTATCAGGGCTTGTATTGACTGATCTCGGTTTTGGCAGGTCTTTTGCCCATGACATGTAAGATATGTTCATCCTAACTAAGGGTGATCTTTTTATCATCTTATAATTTAGATACATCAGAGTTTGTGTCCCCTGGAAGGTGTTAGCCATTCATTTTCTCTCCTTAGGCTGAGCCTAGGGAAGGCATTGGACTGTATTGAGTTTGAAGGTGCTGTTAAGTGGCACCTTCATTACCTCGTCTATATGGGAGTTCTACTTTCCAAACACTCACTAGGATATCTCAGCAGGATTATACCTACTTGCTTTGGCACCTTCAGATTATGTGTTGCTTTAAATACTGGGTGAAATTGGAATTTGAGAGTATGCAGATTGGGCAGGTACTGGGAGGAAGCTACCTTATGGTGTTTTTTCCATGTTATTTTTTAGGAACTCTCTTACTAAGATCTTCAAAGAATGATTTTTCGTCTTGATTTTTGTAGGAAAATCGATTCAGGTTTTACAAATGCTTGTACATTTGTTAAAATACTCATAATTTGACAAAACTCCTGCATGGCTACGATTTATCTAGGTTTATCAGTGTCCTCTGTATTGGTGGACACCATGACCTGTTAGTTGCAGAGCAGTTGCACAGGGTATGCTTGAATTCAAGAGAAATGCCAGGCATCCTTATTCACCTGCTGCTTGTGGGAGGTTACTATCCTTTTTTAACTCTCAAGCTTGTGTACGAATTCTGTCAAAAAATACATCTCTCCATTGCATTCTGGTATGTGGTGAGCTACATTTTCCCCTTTTACCTGGAATTGTTCTTATATCTTCCCTTAATTATCTTATTACTGTATGTAAGATGTGTGTATCTAGCAGGAAATTTGCAGGGGATAAGGACTAAATAGGGAGAGGGAGAGACAGAAAGAAAACTGGTCTTCAGCTCAAACCATCCTAAAGCTGAATTTGAACTTAGATCTGATTTTTATTTGATAAGGACACTTGCAAATATAGTGTGATCCAAAATGATTCCTTTTACTCCACATTATTAAAAAGCAATCAGTAACCAGGAAGTAGACTTGGCTAAAACACATTCAAGCATCTGGGACTTTAGCCACAGAGAGTGGCTCTCTTTTGCAAGCACAAGTCTGTGCTCGATCAGCAGGTTTCTTTAAAGTGAAACTGGTGTGCAGACCCAGTTAATGATATCTCAGTTTGGGGGGGATCTTTCTTTGTGGGCTCTCCTTTTTGGTGATAGAATTCTGCATTTAAATGTTTATGTGACAAAGGTAAAATCTAGAATTGGTTCTATCCTCTTGCTTACTCATTTTGGAGTAGTTTGTGACATGCTGCTCAAGAAATAAAGTCAGCGTTGTGAACTTCAGTCATGGTTTAATGACCTTCGTGTATCCTTTACCCTGATACCCACTAGTGCAGGATATAGGTACATGCAAATTGTGAATTAACTTGTCATCAGTGTGTGCTGTCCCATATTTGCAGCTAAAGCAGCAGCTGTTCCAAAAAAAAAAGCAGTTCCTCCAGCCAAGAAGGCAGAGAGCAGCAGTGAGGACTCCAGTGATGATTCAGACTCAGAGGAGGAGGAGAAGCCAACAAAGGTTTGCTTTTCTTTCCAGCCTCTTTGATGCATATTTGACAGTGATAAATAATAGCAAATTTGACCAACAGAATTCTCTCTGAAATTAGGCTCACTTCTCCTGAACGGTGAAGTGCCTAGGCTGCAGCAGGGTGCAGTGCAAGACATTTCTGTAATGGACATTGTGCCATTTGGACTGGTCTCAGGAGAAATTAATTTCTTGTCCAGAACCCACTTTGTTTCATATCCAAGTCTGCTCCTTGCTTTTATCCTAAGACTGCTAGGGCTTACTTTTTTACAGAGGAAGATTTATTTGCAGTTGCTACAATAAATTTGATCTTTTTCTATATATATGTGTTTATATAGAAAGAGAATCTTCTCTTTCCTTTTTCTTGCTGCAGTTGTGGTCTTGAAAAGTTGGGAGGGGGAAGAATGATGTTAGTATACACCAAAGGACACTGACCAGAGTTGCCCGGTTCAGTATTTTCAGTCTTCAAACTAATGTGATCTGTAGAAGGAAGAAGGCGCCAGCCTCAGATCTGCCTCATTTTGAGGAGGCAAAACTCAAGACTGAGGTGCAAAGGAAGCTTCCCGTGGGTTTCTGGGAGGTTTTCCGGAGCAGAATTGTTATACAGAGATTTTCAGACTTTTGCCATTAGGCAGAGTGGTGTTTTCAAATCAAAATGGTAACCTCTTTGAAAGGTAGGTGTTTATACGTGTCCCACTTATTAGCCTCATTTTCTTTTCGTGACTATGAAGGCTAATCAGGTTTTTTTCCCTGTTGTTTAGAAAGGTGCAAAATCTGTGGTGAAACCAGCTGGAACCAAAACCCAGCCTCAGAAGAAAGCAGAGAGTTCTAGCTCTGACTCAAGCAGCTCAGATGAAGAAGCACCAAAGAAACAGCCACCAAAACTAGCAACACCTAAATCAGGTACCTCTTATTGCGTATCACGTGTCAAAGTGAAAAAAGCCAGAAAAGCCAGGGGAGGAGTGCTGGGGACTGTATCTGCATGCAAAGGCATATTTATTAACATAGCAGTCTGAAAATCTGCTGTCACTGCCATTTGCACTCCAGTCCAGTCTGCTTCTGACACAGAAGAGGGGTAGAACTGATTGCAAATAAAACATCTGGTCCTGAATGCTTCATTGTTTGAATAGGTGACCGTAGTCAGCAGCCTTAACTACTGAAGTTTTGCTTTTTCCAGTGTCTTCCCCTGAAAAAGCAGGGAAGATCTTTACTTAGCCTTTAGTCCTGGAATGTCCCATCAGCTAGAACAGACAGTTTTCAGAAAACTTTCTCTAAGCTTGCAGTAGGATAAACCAACAGTTTTGCAGTACTACCTTAATCTGCCCTGTTGGCTTCCTGTGATTCTTTTCTTTCTATGATACTTTCTGCTCGATGTAATTATCCTTCACCTACCATGGCATGTTTTGTATTGTTCCTTTGTACTTCTCTCAAAAGGAAGTAAAGCTGCCCAGGCAGCTACGAAGGTTGTCAATGGAAAAGCAGCAAGCAGTAGCAGCAGTAGTGAAGATTCTGATGAGGAAAAGGCTGCACCAAAAAAGGTAAATTAGACCATAAAAAACTTCATGAACACTGTAGAAGTCTAGTAAGACTGAATGTATCATCTTGCAAGCACAGACTATAGATGCTGTGCTCAGCATACCTCTTATATCTCTTTCTCCTTTATACAGTGGGATTATGTGTTCTGTACATACCTCTACTGCTTCATGCACTGCATTCTTTTCTACTAGCTCCTTACTGCTTTTTTTATTCCATCCTTTAACAGGAAAACATCTCATTGTGTTTTAACCCTATCATATTCTCCATTATGTATTCACTTTGGTATTACTTTTTTGTGCTTAGCTGACTGTAACTTTGAGTTTTCCACTAAGGAGTATTTAAAAATGTTTTCTTCTACACAAAAATAATCATGTGGGAGTTGCTACCATTTCAGTCAGTTCTGAGCCCCTTTGTCAAGAGCAGCTCCTGATTAGGAGTTCATGCAACAGAAAACAGTAGAAGAGTGGACTGAGAGATAATAATGCCCATGTGTTTCCTAAAATTTGTATTTGAGAATATTTATTAATCTCTCATCCTTTGTCTTCAGAATTTGCTCTCTTAAGTGAAGTGTGGAGTTAAAACAAAATCCACATCCAACTGTCCCCACAAGATGTCTGCAACTTCCTTTTTTTTAATGTTTATTTCTTATAATAAGGTTGTTCCCAAGAAATCAAAACCTGCAGCCACTAAAGCATGTCCAGGGAAAAACAAACGTGCCAAGGAAAGTTCCAGTAGTGAGGACTCATCTGACAGCTCAGATGATGAAAAGCCACCTGCAAAACAAAAGCCAAAGTCTGGTACGTACTAAATGCCATTGCTGCTATGGGGGAGGATACTTTCTGCTAGTCCTGCTGTCCTGGGAGAACTGCATATGGGGCACAGGCAAGCCCTGCTGCACACAAGGTTCCAGGTGCTGGTGGTGGTAACATGAAACAGAGATGCAGCAGCTCTTTTCATGTGAGATGTTTGGGCTGGGCCTACAGTTCAGCTCCTCCCTCAGCAAGGGATGGTGAGTGAGAGACACTGTGGTGCCCTGCTTGGTTTGCCTGTCGGATAGCCTTTAACTACATTCTTTGCATGTTTCCTGTCTGCCAGGATGTGGGAAGTAAATATCAAGTGGTTTGATTATTCTGTATCTGCAGCAATTTAAGCTTTTTTAGGGTTCATTTTTTGTGAAGTATCCAGGGCTGTTCAGTTGTAGTCCAGCTGATGGGCTAAATGGGCTCTGGTCAGTGTGGTATAATGCTTTTAGGGTTCCAGTAGAGAGCTGGTCTGAGGGGAGGGTCAAATCATCAAAGGTCAGTCTGATACTCTAACCAGAGGATTTGAGAAGGCAGTAAATGAAAACTATGAACAGATGACATATCTCTTTTCTTTTCTGGAAAAGTTTGGCAACAATCTCCTGTTCTTCTAAAAGTGCAGAGAAAACTTGTGCAGAGATGGTTGGGTTAGCTGAACCCCAAGAGGAGAGTTAAACCCACAGTAGAAACAGAGGTAGCAGTGGGATGGGTATAACCTTTCAAATTATAAGCTGGTATGTTTGGTTGTAGTTACAGAAGGGGAATAAATGAAACTGAATAGAAGTGCTTTATTCTAACTACAGCAGACATCTCACGTGCTGCTCACGTTATCATGCAGGTATCTGAACGCTATGTTTCTCTTCACAGGTCAGTACAGTGCTGTACCACCTCCTCAGGGAACGCAGACAAAGAAAGGCCTTGCCAAGGCTCCTGCAAAAAAGGCTGAGAGCAGTGACTCTTCAGACAGTAGTGATGAGGCAGAGCAGGTGCCCCCAAAGGGAGCAGTAGCAGGTATGTTGTGAGAGGGGAAGGCTGCAGAGGACGTGCTACAATGGAGCCAACAGTGTTTTGGCAATGTCCTGGTTTCCTTGAAAAGGGCATTTGCCTTTGGTCTGTGTTGCTATTTGCTTTTCTGGAAGCTTCTGATTAATTTGAAGGCCTCCCAAACAACACTGTACAACTCGTGGATCTGAACTGTATGCAGGTTAGATTACTTTACACGTGGTGGTTTGAAAAGTCATCAGGATCTGGTTTAGTGGGAATAAGCCAAGTTCTTGCTTGGCTTCCAGTTGCTGGCTGATACACTGCAACAAACGTGGGTAGAGCCCTTCCCAAATCTTCGTTCACGAAGCCCAGCCATGATGATGACACTGAGAAGATACTTGGCGAATATCTGATACACCGAGAATGAAGCTTTTTAACATCTGGAAAGGTTTAGATCTTGGGACAAAGGTTTGGTGTGGATGTGGCTGTTAATTTTCTACTTGCTTTTGCAGGCAAAGCTGTAGTAGCTAAAACGATCCCTGGCCCCCAAAACAAAGCTGTGACTAGCAAGAAGGCTAAATCCAGTTCTGACAGTGACTCAGGTAATTCAAGAAATAAAGTTTTGATTCTTTTGTGTTAATGTTTTGATTGGCCAGGTTGCTGTATAGTGAGGTATCTGCTGCAATCTTTAGTGTATGGGCTAGCAAGATGTGAAAGTGAAAAACAGCAGCCTGCTATGCAGAGTGCAGTCTGACCATGAGACAACGAGACCATTGGCAAGCGCAGAAAGGTCTTCATATTGCTGGATGGAAAGGGTGGGGAATCACATATCAGGTTTCTCAAGGAAGGTTAATGGTTAAACGTTTTGAGGATCTCTGTCTTAAGGGTTTTGGTTTCTGTTATCCCACTGTGTTTGGGAGAAGTTTCTGAGATAAAAATGTAACTACCATATGAAGTTTGAAATAGACTCAGAAGATGCCTTCTCCTCATTTGACCCTAGAAATGGGGACAGTGTGCTTTGTAGCTCCTGTTCATCAGCTCAGAGGTTTGCAGGGCTGTATTTCCCATGTAAATTCCCTATGTGCTACATTTCTCCTCCAAGTTCAAGGTGCTCCTGTTGTGTATCTCAACATCTCTGGTGCCACAGCAGGGACTGTGGGTGGCAGATGGCTATCTGTCTGTGAACAGTTAGCAGTAGATTGTGTGACACTGCAGTGAGTGTCAGGCGTTGTGTTCTCTGGTTTTGTTGCCTAGTTTCTATCAAAATAGTCAAGTTTTTGATTGCTGTTAATAAAGTGTTCAGAAATACTGTAAAAGATCAGGTTTAGTATTCCAGATTCCTGTAACACACAATACAAAGCTGTATTTGTACTCAGGAGTCTCCAGCCCATCCTCAGACTGCTGCTAAACTCATCTCATACAGGAATTAGTTAAAATGAGATACTGTGCTGTCACTGCCTCAATTTGAATGCTTTGTAAACTTTATCTCCTAGTTTCTTGTATGTTTTTTGATCCTTACTACATATTTTCTTTTCCCAGCATTTCTTCTTCCTGAGTTTAGTCTTGGTGATATGGGTACTTTCTCCAGTCCCTTATTCTGTACCTCTTCTCCTACATTAATCTCCAGATATCTTCTTCCTTGTGCATGTATTTGTGAAGAACTTAAACTGTTTGTTTTCACTTCCTCCCAACAAAGCCAAAACCATTCAAGTGTTCATCAAATGCTGCTGGTTGCTTGTTGCCTAGTGGCTCAGCCTTGAGTTGAGCCACAAGCCATTTTGCTTTTCACTTCCCTGTGAGTTATATACATGTTATTACTAAAGTAGCTTGCACATGAATCCTGCTAACTTAAAAAAAACTTTTTTTTTTGTTAGATTCCAGCTCTGAAGATGACAAAAAGAAGGCAGGGAGTAAGCTCCCAGCTAAACCACCTGTGATAAAGAATACTTCCAAACCAACAAAAGTAGTTGTCAAGCCTGGACAAGCAAAGAAAGACTCCAGTTCTTCCTCGGACAGCTCAGGTATTGGGGTAGAAGAAAAGGAGAATTTCTACATGCATGTTAATCTAGCTCAGACCCCTGTGCTTCTAGACAGGGTAGGAGGGTGTGGTTGGACAGGAATACCCATTACAGTGTTGTTTCAAACACTGTGCAGTGTGTATCAACATGAAATCTGTATGTTAGCTTTGTGTTGAAGGAATGGCACTTAGCCTGATTGTTTTTTTCTTTCTTTCCATTCTAGATTCTGATAGTTCTGACAAGAAGGCAGCTCCTGTGAAGCCCACAACTAAAGCAGCAACCCCTGCAGCAAAGAAGTCACAAGCTGCCACAAAGAAAGCACAAAGCAGCTCTGATTCAGATAGCAGCTCCAGCAGTTCTGAGGATGAGAAGGAAAAGAAGAAAGCCCCTCCAGCTAAATTAGCTGGCAAAGTGGCTAAGCCAGTGTCCAAACCTTCTACTCCAGCTTCCAAAGCAGACACATCTGACTCTGATAGCTCAAGCAGTGAAGAAGAAAAGAAGCCAGCAGTGAAACCAGCCACTAAATCTACAGGGGCAGCAAAAGCAACTGTGGGGAAGAAGGCAGCTGCTTCTAGTAGTAGCAGCAGCTCATCAGATAGTTCCAGTGAAGAGGATGGGAAGCCCAAAAAGGTGGCAAAAGGGGTACAGAATGGTTCTAAGGCCACTACCTCCACAGAGAAAGCAAAAGCATCCTCAACAGCAGCAAACAACATGAAGTCTAAGGCAGCTGGTGGCAGTAGTAGCAGCAGTGAAAGCAGCTCTGAGGAAGAAACCGGAAAAGTTAATGGAGGTATTGTTACCTACAGTCTGGGAAGTGGGTCTGTCAGACAGTGTTACTGAGCCAAACGTGAATGGAAGACTTTCTTAAACAATATTCAGTCCAATCTCTGTTACTGGATTATGCCATTTGGTGCAGTACTGAGAGGGAAGGGCTAGTTTTGCATTTGATGGAATCCTTTTTGTCTGCTGGCAGTAGAATTTGTGGTAATGCTGAAGCACATTTCTGTATAGCTGTTGCCAGTTGCCATCTGTGCATGCACAAGATTTAGTGACAGCGAAGTGGACTGCTGGAGGACCTTGTCCGTGTGGAGTGGGACACCACAGTTGATATTGCAGTGTGCAATCTCAATCTTTAACCCTCCAGGAGGAAAGCTAGTGATGCCCTAATGATGTGTGCAAGTGCATATGGTATGACTCCAAAACCTGGCAAACTTTGACCAACAGAATTCTCTCAAGTATGCAAAATCATTAATATACAGGTACCCTATTCCATAAAATTATTTTTATCCCTTAGGATAGGATGGGAAGATCCTTGCTGACCCAAAATGACTTTTAGTGTCTGGTACAGCAGTCTGTTTTCTGGGTGAAGTAATGCAGGGACCAATTCTCACACCTATGTCAACATTGGGTTAGCTTTCTGGGGGAGGGATGTCATTACCTTTCCCAACACTGCAGTTACTCCCTTTAAAGTTTTGCTGCTGTACATCTAACAGGTTCAGTCGGGAAGAAACAGAAGAGGGAAGATATTCAGGAGTCAGAGACACCACAAAGTAAAAAAGCAAAGGTCAAAACCAAAACACCACACACAGTCCCCAAGGTGAAACGGGTAAGTGAGGGTGGACTGTGGCAACTGGCCGAAGAGGCATCTGTCTCCTAAACAACTAGGATTGTTTGGGGATTTTGTGGGAGGTTGGGCCCACAGAATTATTTGTATTTTTATTCCTTCTTCAAGCACTTAAACTTTGTCTGGAGAACCCTAGGGGGAGTGCACATATGTGCATAGTATTGTTTTGGCAAAAGCTGCTTGGATATGCTTGCACAGGAGCATCCCTGAGCTGCCTGATCTGAAGAAGGGAAGGAACCATGAATCTGAGAAACACGTAAAGATTGAGGTGATGTGAACAGGGCTGTCTATTTGCAGGGCAAGGAAGGAGGTTGTCAGTAAGAGAATGTTGTGTGTTTGCATGTGCTTACTGTCTCATTTTCTTTCTCAACAGCCAGCCTCTCCATTCCGCCGTGTAAGGGAAGAAGAGATTGAGGTGGATGCCCGTGTTGCTGATAACTCATTTGAAGCAAAGGTAGGGCTAGATAGTGTCCAGAGTGGTAACACTGTCTCTGAAAGCACATGTCAGCAGAGCAGCCTTGGTGTGCTTGTGGGGAGTGTTTCTGGTGAGAACTTTTTCCACCAGGAGGAGCTGTTAAGAAGCATGTGAGCAGTGGCAGGAGGTGCATGGGAGAGCAGTATCAGCTCCAGTGTTAATGTACTAGTGTTCGCTGGGTAGGGTAAATTGCAAAGCATTGCCTTTACTCTCTTGGGTACTGACTTGAATTTCTTTTTTCTTCTCCCTCCTCATCCCTCACAGAAAGGAGCAGCTGGTGACTGGGGTGAGAAGGCTAACAATATCCTGAAATACACTAAAGGCAAATCTTTCCGCCATGAGAAGACAAAGAAAAAACGAGGCAGCTACCGTGGGGGCACTATATCAACCCAAGTCAATTCCGTCAAGTTTGAAAGTGACTGAGAATGTTTCCTTTGGAATTCATAAACCATCTGCTCACCAGAACATCTTGGATGGGCATGTGAACATTATGGATATCAAGCCTGCCTGGAACGCTACCTCCCCTACCCCCTTGTGGTACAGGCAGCTCCAGTGTAGGGATATGGGAGAATGGCTGGATGTTTCCCCCTTTTATTTCTAATTTTGGTTTAGTCTCCTAATTTGGAACCATCCTTGAGCTGGTGTTACTAGCACCACCAGGGTGACCTCCAAGGCTTATATTTTCTACAGTCTTATTTTAAAAGGCTGGCAATGATTTTTAGTTTTGGTTTCCTGCCCCACTAATAGGAGAAACAGGAGAATGATTTCTCTATCTTAACCTCCCATTTCTTTTTCAGCCAGTTTAAATCTGATACCTGTGAAAAGGCAAGTATTGTAACTTGCCTTTGATTAGTTACTGTAAGAACAACTGATTCGAGCCCTCTGGCTGTAATCCCCAACCCCACATGACATTTCAAATTCACACTTGCAGTGTGACAGGGTTCCTCTTTTCTGTGTTCTTTTATGGTTTTACCTTGTAATAAATACCTTCCTCTTCCTTGCACTCCTGTTGAGGCTACTAACCAGAGTACTTGGAGAAGCAGCATCTAAATACATCTTAGTGGCTGAATAACAGTATTGCTTGCAGTTGCAAGGTGGGGGGCAGAAAGACCAAGGTCTATAGTACAGCTGTGGCAATCTTGTCAACACTTCCATTAGGAGTGTAGCTGGGGAGTGGAGTTGTGAAGAAACTTGACTGCATGGATGTTTCACTTGGTGGGATCAGGTAGGGAGGCAGAGGAGATAAAGCCCTCTTTCCAGCTCTGCTTTTTGCTGTGTTTTTGTTTCAGAGACTCTGACTGCAGTGGCATTACTCCTTGTTCTCTCTGAACACATAATGTGCCAGCTTATGCTTATTGCCAGCAGTGTGAGCTGCAGCGTGGTAGGAGTCAAGATGAATGTATCATTAATGCCTTAAATTTCTTTTCTGGGTTGGATCACTCGCTTTTTGAGCTGTTTTCCATCTGTTAAATCCCTCTTGAGAAGTAAAATGCCAGCTTCCCTTATCACTAAGGCAAATAAAGCCTAGTGTGGCAAGGTTTGAAGTGTTAGCTACAAGTACATGTTCAGTATGGGGAGCCAAAAGTTCAGAAACTTGCAGCCAAAACTGAGACTAGTTGAGGCTTACTGCTGGTGAGGGGCAGACTTGCTTTCCATCCAGTTGTGTCACTGCCTCCTTACTTACGGTGCAGCTTATATTTGGTTCTCCCAAATACTTTGCCTCCTGTTAGGGGGTTCAGGTTAAGTAGTTTGTGGAGCAGTTGGCTGAGCCCACAGCCAGTGTGAATTTAACAATGGTACTACATGTTTGGGAAACAGAGTAGTGGGCTGTGGTGAAGCTGCCAGCCGCTGAGAGTGCAGGGCCTGATTTCCATGTTTCCATTCCCTCCCTAAAGGCTGCCAATGAGAGCAGCCTTGTTACAGGAAGCTACATTAGTGTGCAAAGCAGTGTCGCCTAATTGAGGGTTGGATGAGACTTGATGAGCCACCCCCATGTACGTGAGCAGCAGCTTTTTCCAAATGAGCCTTTTTCATGTCTTCCCCTCTGGCTTGCACAGTAACTGTGGTACCTGATTCAAGGCTACAGTGCAGAGGGGCCCAGGAGACCATGGTTATTTAAAGAAAATAAAGGTTAGAGGCCAAAGGAAGGTGGGAAGAGTATTTTCTACATAAGGACTTAAACGTCATCTTGTGTGTCATTTACCCTCTTTTTTTCTGTTTATACGGAACTTATATTTGGAACTCTTTTAAATACTTTTATGCTTTGGAGTTTTTAAAAAAGTCTAAAGTGTGAATTTGATGTGTCATAAAATAAAGATTGCTGCCTTTGTAGTCTGAGTGGATCTGGTAGTTAAAGATAGAGAAGGGCGGGTGGGAAAAGGGAGGGTACCAGAGCTGGGGGTAACAGCACTGTCTTCATCTGCCTGCATCCACTTGTCTTATTTACATGATTGTGGGCATGTGACAGACCTTCAGAAGTGAAAGGGGGCCTCTGCAGCTGTCAGTTGTGTGCAAGGAATTTGGATAAAACTCTAGAATAGTATTTATATATACCAAGATAAACTGAGGATGTTCAAGTCCCTTTCCACTAGAGTATTTAGTTGGTTCTCAAATATTGCTGCCAAATTAGCAGTATGGCAGCTGGCCTTATAAGAAGCACCACCATATGGAATAAGAAAGAATAGGCATAACTGAAAACTCCTGTATATACCAGGTTAAAATAAGTCATTTCTGTAACTTCGTAGATTTCTTCCTCCTCTGTGATCATGTATGCAAGGAAAAGAAACATGCTAATAGGTAGGGCCTTGTGGAGATCTTGAGTGCTGTAATGCTCAGTTTTGCTCCTTGTGCTGTACCTCTATGGAAAGATTTGGGATGAATCACCAGGTCCATCAGGCACTCAGTTGCTCTGTAACCAATAGTCTTTGCCGCAGCCTTCCACCTTGAACATAATGTTGTAGGAGAAGGTGTAACCCTAGCTGAAGTTTCAGCAGAGGATGCAGAGAATGTCATTAGCCTCGCTGGAGATCAGCACCTGACTACGCAAGAGCAACAAGGGCTGGGGTGGGAAATGCTCTGTGAGACTTTCAAAGTTATGCACTTGACACTCCTGGGAAAAACTGCTCCTTTCACAAGATTTTGCAGCTGCTAGGCAGGCTTAACCTACATCCCTGCTCTCTGCTGCTGTCCTGGTGTAGAGGAGTACTTTCTTTTCCCTGTGCAACACTGGTGAAGTTTCAGCTGTGGTTAGTGCTGGAACTGGATCAACAGGACTTCCCCACCTGGTGTGTCCCTGTATGGGTGCCCTGGAACACTGTCCCTCACATCACAATTCCCCTGTGCACCATCATTTCCCTTTTGCTGTCCGGACTAAGGTGTTCCTGTCTCCCTCCTCTCACGGGGGTCCTGGCCCGGGGGTGTCCAGGAGAGGTCACTGGAGAGATGCTCTGACACCCCTTAGGTGCACTGGCCTGGCCGGGGGCACAAGTGGCAGCTGACGGGCGCTGCCCCTCTGCCTGCTCGAGCTCCCGGGGCGGCAGGTGCGGGTCTCCGTGTCCCCGGCCCCTTGCTCGCCCTGACTCCGTGCCACAACGCCGGGCTCGGCTCGGCCCGGCCCAGGGTGCGGCCCGTGGGCCGGGGCTGCACCGCCCGGCCCCGCCCGCGCCCGCCGGCCTGAAAGGGGAAGGCAGGCGGGCGGCGGCTGCATCCCTCCCTCCTTCCCTCCCCTTCCCGCGCCGCCGCGCCTCTCAGTCGGGCCGCGCTCCAGCGGGACTCGCTGCAGGTGGGTGCCGGCACCGCGCGGAGGGTCCGGGGCGGGCGGCCCGAGAGGAGCCGGCCCGGCAGGAGCTGCGGCCGCTACTCCTCGCCCCGTCCCACCGGGGCGGCTTCTCGGCCCCGCAGCTGCGGCGCTGCCCCGCCGCCGCCCTGTGGTGCCCGGCTGCCGTGCGGGGAGGGCCCTTCACCCTGCGGCGGGGCCGGCGGTGTGCGGGCGGGGGGCTCGGTGTGAGCGGAGGGCGCTGGGTGCCAGCCTTGCTCCGGGTGAGCGCTGCGGGGCTGGGCTGCCCTTCCCGGGCTGATGGCAGAGGTACCCGAGCACTGCCCGGGGACGAGGACAGGGAAGCGGTCCGAATTCCCGGCTGCCAGCCTGGCCCCGGCTCGCCCGTACTCCTGTGCGCAGGCTGGGTCCCTTCAGAGAGGCAGCTGATGGGCGCGAGTTAGGCGTTTGCTTCAATGCGTAGGGCCAGAGCCTCGGCAGGTTCAGAGCGCTTTTGTGTAACTTGCTTCATCTTCCCTTAGGAGATTGCATCTCAGGAATGTCTTCCCTCTCCTTTTCTGCCTCCTCTTCCTATGCATCCCTCTTCAACCTTTGTTTATGGCAGCTCAGCCAGATCTCATTCCTCTGGCGTGCTCAGAGCCAAGGAGCGCTAAGCTTTGGCTGTGGGATTTTTCTGTTGGTTTTTTTTTTTTTTTTTTTACATGAGGGCGTCAATTGTTTCATTGAAGATAAGACTCACCCCTAGCTTCTCCTATAGCTTTGTCAAATGTGATCAGACTTGTCTGTCAGGACTTTATCAGTCCCCAGTGCTTTCTACACAAGATTTCACAACCTTCTGGGGTGTTTAATAATTTTTCTTTTAAGATGGTGCTTCTCTGCAGAAAGAATCTGAAATGAAAGGGCAGTAAATAGGGAGACTTTTCCTCCCCACTTCTCTTTACTGTTTCTCTAAATTTTGGTCCACTTGTATCTCTCCAGTTTTCTCTGCAATCTGAAGAACTTCTTCAACTTGACTGTGCAGACATAACTCCTTCTTAAGACCAAAAAGTGCACTGCACTGTCATGTGCCCTCACTTTGAGGTCTATGGCTCATCTGACTGTTTGGATATGGCCCCAAGCTGTTCTGTCTCTTGCATCCAGGGATTACAAATTATGTTCTGATGTGCTGCCACGCTACAGACTTCAGACCACTCACAAGGAGCACAGTGTCGTATCAGCTGCTGGTCTTGCAGCTGTGTTGCAAGTGAGAGGAAAAGGTCATCCGGAAGAACTTGCTATTGCAGGGCACCCTGATGTCAAAAACCATCTCTGTTCCTTTCAGAAGACAAACAGGAAGCCTCTGGATATGGAATGAGGGAAATCTCACCACCTAGACAGATTTAATGTATGATGAGAGGCTAAGTGGGGAAGCAGATGTGTGGTGTTTGACACCATTCCCCAGGTCAAGTTCTTGAAGATGTGTGTAGTTTCAAGTGCTGCAACAAGCTGAGATATAGAGCTTTATTTTTTTTCTCAGTTGTTATGGACCAGTATTGCCTTTAATACTGCAGTTCCCTAGCAGTGATCTATGGAACGCCAGCCTCCTGCTAGCCCACAGATTCCCACCTTGCCTGTTCTCCATATAACTCTAAAGAAATAGGAAGGATGTTGAAAATGGTCCAAGGTCCCAAGAGTTTGGAACTGATTTGGAACATCCAAAAACAGATGAGCCAGAGCACTTCTGATGCTGTTTTGTGGCAGCAGTAGCACCAATGCGGTGCAAAGTATGGATTATTCTGATGCTGACTTGATCACTGCTGTGGTTGTTCCCTTTGGTCCTTTGGGGATCTGGACTTTCTTCATTCTCTGTATTTGTAATGGGCTGCCATGAATATGTGGAAAGAAAAATGTTTAAAAGGTGGGGTGTTTTGAACAGACCACCTGTGCACTATTCACTCTGTGTGCAAACAATATTTTAAAAAACTCAGAGTTGTAGCCTGCCAGGGGTTGCTTACATTTGAGAGGGAGGGTTTTTTTTCTTGCTCATTTTTTTTCTATACTAAAATATTAATACTAATATTGGTAAAATGTAATACTAATATTAGTATACTATAATGATAATATTAGTGTTTTAATGTTAGTTTTATTTACCCAGGTGATTCTGATGAAGCAGGAGTCTATGATAAACCAAAACAAGAGCCTAGAAAGTCACCAAGCGCTGGGTTGGATATGATTTATAGTTAGACTGTTCTGCTTTAAGCTATGCTTTATTAAGTTTACTTCACACAGTATTGTATCTTTTAGGTTTTTGTTAAAGATTCCCCTGGGCAGCTCATGCTTGTAGTGCAACATCTTCCTGCAGTGACAAAGCTGCTCTCAGAGCTGCATACCTGCCTGCTTGCACGGAGTCTTGGCTTCCATAAATTAGCCACAACTGGGTTGGCTGCCATCAACTTGATGATAGCAGATGGTCCTGGTTTTTCCTGATCATACTCAACAGAACAGGCAAACTTTAGTATCTTATTCCAGGAAGAGCTTTGAGCTTCTGAGGGAAGCTGTCTTTTGCTTTTAAATGAATTCCGCTGCTTTGTTAACTCCTGAGAAGTTTGCAGTGAAAACATTTCTTCCTATGGGCAAAAGCTGCATAGAGACTAGGATGCAGGAGGGGAAATAATTCAGCCCCATGGATATGGGCTTCCAGGTCCTAGGCAGGAACAAGGTAATACAAAGTACTGTTGAGAGGGAGAGATGTAAACCGCAGAGGCCTTGCGCTTGAACCTATTCATTGCCCTTTCTTTGGGGAGTTCTCTGCCTAGACTGCTTGCTGTCAGAGGTTTTAGTACCTCAACCTTATAAAAGGCACCTGAATTAAATTAGAGCTGTAGCTGTTCAGTTATTTCACTTAAATTAATTGACGTAGTTTTTCATCAATACCAAAGTCGTAATCTGTCAAACATGTTAAACAGGGAAAAATCATGGGGCAAGTTTCAGCCCGGTAAGAGGTTTCAGAGGGCTGCACTCTGCTCTGTTTCTGCTGCCTCCCATTTCGACGTCAATGCATTGCTATGGCTTTGAAAGCTGAGTGTAGCCAGGTATGCGGAGCAGGGGGGATGCTGCTGCCGCCCGCAGTGGCAGTCTCACTTCCCCCTGCAGCAGGCTCTGGTTCTGCTCTTATTGAGGTGTCTGCTCTGCTCTGCTCTGCTGTGTGTGCTGCAGCGGTGGAACTGAAAGCCTCTGTGGCACGGGCGTTTCTGCCAGTTCCCTTCAAGCCTGACTCTGGCTGCCAGTGTTAACGGTGATGTCAGGGGGATTGCTCTGCATAAATCAGCCAGTTGGTGTGGCTCCACCAACCGTTTTCACGAAAATAGGGAAGGGTCTGTCTTTACAAGCCTTCTCCTTGCAGTGACAGGGTTATTTTTGCAATATTTACGTGATTTAGCCATTAGCCCAGGACTTCCAGATCACAAACAAGGAGGTGGTTCTGTCTACTCTGCTCTCAGGTCTAGTGTAGGATCTGTCATTTATTTGGATTTTGCACCTCTGTCAAGGCACAAGTTGTGAATTCACCTCCCCACAGAATGCCGGATTTTTGGAAGGTTTCAGTTGAAGACTATCTGCCTGCAGCCCGCAGTGGGTGCAGGCAGCTGAGGTCCCATAGCCAGAAAGCTGGGCTGAGCCAGTGCTCTGTGCTATGGATGGTGCTGCACTGACCACACCACCCACCACAGCACCTGCCCTTGCTGGAGGACCCTGCTGCAAAGCTCATGGAGCAGTTTTGTTGTTCAGTGTCAGTAAGGTAAAGCAGGGAGGTGAGCAGGTGGAATTTGAGCCTTCCCTCATCTGGGCCATTTAGCCCTTGTCTAGATCTGGGACTTCTTTCCCCTTTGCTATCAGCCTGAGATCATAACAGTGACTAGCTGCTGAACAAGGGACAGAGAGCAGAGTACTGCCTTTTGTGCTGGTAGCTATGCCTTCATTATATCCCAGGAGCACTAAAAATCAGGGGTGTGCCTGGTGTATCCAGCACAGCACTAGGGCTGAAGCTGTGGCCAGGATACCTCTCTGGTCATGGACAGAACAGAGATTGTCTCTGGTGGTATTGAGCTGGGGTAGGAAAAGAGGTCTCTTCCTGCACCCTGGCATCCTCTTGCCACTTAGGAAGATTTACAGCCTCCCTTGTTGCCTGGCAAGGAGAAGAGGTTCCTGAGCCAGCACCTTCAGGGATTCCTCCTGATGTTGGAAGGGATGAAGCTGCCAAGAGCAGTTTGCAGGTCTTGCTGTGTCAGCATCTGCCCCTGACCTGAGGGCTGAGATTGACATTTGGATTTTTGTAGCCCCCCCGAGGGTCCTGGCTGAGCTGAGGGTCACAGCAATGCCTGGCACATAGGTCCATGGCAGAACATGGTTCTTGCTGAAAAGGGGTGACAATTTTTTTCTTTGAATAACTATTCCTTTCACCTGCACTATTTCTTCACCTTTACTTGTTGCCCAATGAGAAAACACCCTATCCCACATGTAAAACCTCTTCTACTTTTCTCAGCATACTTATGTGTGTGTATGACCCACGGGGTGCCCCAGGACAAGCCTATACCCGCTTCTGTCCTGAGCTCCCTGCCATCCTTGAGAAGACCAGGAGTACATGGCTGCCTTTCTTCCCTCATTGCCTGGAAGCAGCATGTGCTCTCGATCTGCTGCGCAATGTCATAGCCAAATGCATTACCTTCCCTGGCGTTGAGAGAGATAAATTCCCTCTGGGCCTCTCAAGTAAGCTAAGAATTGGACCAGTTTTGTGGGCTGTAGCTCTGTTGTGACCAACACTTTGTCACAGGCCAGCCTGTTCCCACCGGTAGGGAGGCAGGATGCTGGGCAGATCTTTACTTTCCTTGCGGAGCTTTTGCTCTCTTCTCTCCAGCCCATCACCTTTGTCTCCATTCTCCTGGAGCTGTTGCTCTGTGGGTCCAACCACCCCCTTGGTATTTGTTAGTGTTTCTCATGTTTCTTACCACTCCTGCAGGCACAGCCACACGGTTGACCCTGGGTGGGAAGGGTGGGAGTCCAAGCACTAATAAGAGTTGCCTCTGAAACAGGGGAGGGGCCCAATCAGCAGCTGCTGTTTCTTTCTCCCATGTCCTGTCCTCACAAGGGACAGGAAAGCAATGGAGGAGGAATAGGGCACTTTTACTCTCCCACGTCTGCACCTTTACTGCTTAGTTTGCCTAGACAGCCCAGCTGCTGAGGGTCATCTGAAGATTGTATTTTGCAGGATCTTGTCTGTGACTTCCTTTCCCACCTCTTAATTGATCAAGCACCCCTGGAGAAGTTTGATCTTGTGCCAGAAAATCTTGTACCAAATCCTACTCTACCATGTCCCTGATGGCCCCCCAGGGCTTAGTGTGCAGGGCCATCCAAAATCCACTTCTAATTGTTCCCACTGTAACATCTTCCCCTTCCCCCCCCCACTTCCTAGCGTGTCTGAACTGGGTCCTCAGAAAACGACTCTGCTTCTGACTATTCCCAAATAATTATCATGTAATTCTTCTCCCAAAATAATGTTAGGTGTGGGTGAGGCGCGTTCGCTTCCAGTGATGTAGCAACATCCCTTACACAACAGAAATGCTGGGTGTTTCACCAAACTGAGGAGGGGATGACAGCTTTAGGAGCGTGACTAAGGGGCGTCAGTGTGCCACGGGTATTGCATGTTATCTCTGGGGTTGCTTTCTGGGTTTGCCTCTTTCCAGTGGATGGGTATCATGGTGCCTGCTTTCTCCTTCTAGCCCTTTCCCTGGAGCCTCCCATGACTGATCCACAGTGGAGCAGCTCTTTGTCCAGACCCCTGCTGTGCTCTCAGGGATTGTGGTTCCTCTGACCAGGTCCTGCTGTGACCTGGATTTGCTCCTGCCCTGTCTGTGCTGAGCAGGGTGCCTTGCCAGCCATGTGAGGGCCAAAGCCAGAGCATACCTCTTGGCATTCCCATCAAGCTCCTTCTGAGAGTTTGCACAGACATCAAGGGCTGAGGGAACCAGCTGTTCTGGCTGGACAGAAATAGAAATGAAATCCAGCTGAGCTGGTTCTGTAGCGGTAACCAGGGACTAAGCAGCAAGTGTCCCTGCTGGTGCTGTGACCCAGCAGAGCTTCTCCAGCCACTCTAACTCTCTGCAAGCCAGTCTGCTAGTTTTTGAGTCTTAGGAGCACAGAGAAGAGGTTTTCTGGAAAACTCTCTTCATACACCTGGATATCTAACTTTAGTTGTTGGTTGGGCTTTTTTTTGTGTTTTTTTTTTTTTTTCGGGGGAAGGCAGGGTGGATGGATGTTCCCCAGTGAAGAACTCCAGACTGCTTTCCTCTCCCAGATAATGAGCTGCCGGTTTGCAGCTGTAATCACAGCTGTTAGTTGCCCAAGTGCAGGACAGAGCATTTCATACTACATAATGGCATGTTTCTCTCCTTGCAGTGATGAAGATGATGAAGGTGCTACTGGGGCCCGCTGCTCTTTTTCTAGTGACTGCATTCACTCTGGAGCCATCTCACTGTGCCAAGGTGCTGATCATGCCCACCATAGTCTTTGACAGCCACTTGCGAGTCTTCATGCGAGTGGCAGAGGCACTGACTGATCGGGGCCATGACCCTGTGCTACTCCTTCATGAAGGTCGGGACATGGAAACCTATCTGCCTGCCTTCCGTGTGCAGAGGTACTGGGGCATCTTCAGCACAGAGAACGCAGATGACTGGGTGCAGGAGAAGATAAAGCGTGTCTTTCAAGGGAAGATGACTTCTCTGGAGATGTTTTCCTTTCTGGAGAAGTACCTGGAAAACTGTGACCTAGTGCTGGGAAACTCTACCCTTCTGCAGAAACTCCAGTGTGAGCGCTTTGACCTGCTCTTGGTGGACCCCAATGAGATGTGTGGATTTATCCTGGCTCACATCCTACATGTCAAATATGCTGTGATTTCCACAGGTTTCTGGTTCCCAGCAGAGATTGGGGCCACTTCCCCCATTGCCTATGTCCCTGAATTCAATTCCCTGATGACAGACAGGATGGGCTTCTTTGGTAGGACTTGGAATCTTCTAGTCTACATGATCACTCGTGTGGCTACAAAGCTGGTCATCCTGCCCAAGTTTGAACGTCTCATGGAGAAGCATAGGGTGGAGCCCAAGACATCCATGTTGGACCTTGTTCATGGAACTAGTCTTTTCTTCCTGTGTAATGATGTGGTGTTAGACTTTCCCCGTCCGACACTCCCCCATGTCATTTTCACAGGGGGCATCCTCGCTGAGCCTGCAAAGCCCCTTCCAGTGGTAAGTGCAGGAAAGCTTTGAGCTATGATTGCACATCAACTGAGGGAGTTATTCAGTACAGATCTTCTTTTAAAGAACCTTGTAAAAGTGCTAATGTCCCAGGAGGCTGGAAAGCTGCTGTGTTTCGGTGCTTGTGGGTGCATCAGGGAGACAGAGAACACTGAAGACTGTCTGGCTGCAGGGAGGATGTAGAATTAAGTTGTCCACTCTGAAGTGGGATTTGGCTTCACCATCCAAGTAAAATGGTGTGTGTAATTCCTAAGATGGAAGTGTTGCTCCTGGTATTTGATTATGAGTAGTTTGTTTGCTCCCATGCTGAAGCAGAAATGGGAAGAACAGTTAATCTTCCTTGTTTCATCACTGATATGTGTTAATCCAGAATTTCCTCCTTCACCCTATTTCTCTCAGGGCATTTCTGCCCTTGAGCTTGTAGTCATAAGAACGCATAGGGGAGAACTGTCCTTGTTCCCTCATCAAATTCCATGCAGAATCCCGAAGTGTATTAAACTGAGGGGCATCATCCCCTTTTTCTCAAGGTTCAGCCCTAAGAGAAAACTCCTCAGACATCCCAGAGGCTTTCTCTGGCCTATACTTCACTAGTGTGAATAATAAATTCAGAGGGATGAGCTCTGAAAGCCTCCACCTGAAGACAGTGTTGGAACAGAGCAGGACCTCTCTGCCATTCCTCTTTTTGCCTTACCACTTTTACAAACACTGGGGGGAAATAAACTTAGATAATAAAACTTGAGCAGCAAAGCTGTCCTGGTTTCCTGACTAAGGGCCTGAAATGATGACAAGGTTTCAACTTTCAAATTATTAAAGGCCTGTTAGGATCTCTGATGGCAGCTTTAATTGATGCCAATATTTTTCAGTTAAAAAGGAAAAGTAAGATCAGGTGCCTTAGAAAAGAAGTTCTCCAGACGTGTATGCACATCAGCCTTTCCATGTGGCATGGCATGCAGGTAATGAAAGGCAGATAGGGTGCTCCCAAAGCTGTGTCAGAGAGCTCTATGTCACAGCTCTTGCAAAACACTGGTTTGGTCCAATCTGCCTGCGTACATACCTGCCTTATAAAGAAGGGAGTAGTTTGCTAGGGCATTACTCATGGGCTTCACAGCTTCCAGGACAGATCCTAGGGTGCCTAAGGAAAGAATTATGGAGATAAGTGCAGAGCCCCGCAGTAGGTGGTGGCTGTCATGCTAGCAGGTAGGCATGTCCGTGTCCAGGTTACAGGAACCAACAGAAGAGAGGGCCTCTGTAGGTCTAGGTGTAGCTTAAAGAATGTCTCATCTGAACTGGAGCATTATGCAATTAAAGTATTTATTTCCTCCTATTTGAAACACTATGATTTTTGAGTTCTTCTAGCTAGGGTATGGTGAAATACAGGTTTGTATTTGAGAGATAGTGAGAATGTTTGGTGGTCAACCATGTTTCCCAAGCAACTTAAATGCTGTTTCTGAAAGTCAAATGTTAAGGTCCAATTATAATGGACAACATAATCATCTGTTTTGTGAGTCATTGTACTTTTATTTAGAAAAGTAAAATTAGCACTTTCTCTTCTGTAGCAGTTTCAGTGGTTGTACTTCTCAAAGCATGTGAAACTCAAGAGAATGGGGAAACCAAAAATCTCTCAGTTGTAAACTTTTTGATTCTTGGATTGTTTTAGGGCATTTTAAGCATTTCTGCAAAGATAGGCTCGAGTCCCTGAAGCATGCAACAAAGGAAAAATATCACCAGAGAGTAACACTAAAATGTGCTTTGTAACTCTTCTGTACTACGATCCCCTAACCTATAAACTGCTATTAACATTCTGAATTAATCACTTTATTTTTCTCTTTTAATAACAAAGATTTTTTTTTTTTTTGCCGTTCACGTTCTCCTACATGCTTATTTCAAGGAAGTATTCATATTCAAAGAGATTTTATTAAACCTCCCTAAAATGCTGCTGACTGGGATACATGGGAAACCTGAAGCAGGACAGAATCCGTAATGAGAAACAGACTCAGCCCAGCCTGACATAAAAGGGAATAGTCTATGTTTTCTCCACAGCAGATGTGGTAGCTGATTTCTTCTCCCTGCTGCCTTTTGGCCTTGGTTGCAAAAAGTACAGACTCTGTTCCAGATACACATCTGTTTATGTAGCATTACAGGTAGCCTCTAAATGAAGGACACATAACTGTGGTTTTTACTGGATCTGTAGCTACCTCTCTGCCTAGTGATCAAAAACTAAATCTACTGCTTGCAAGTAGCTATCAAGGATGGGTATAAGTCTCCTGGCAAGATAGCAAAGCCACCTGCCACCTCCAGGAGCCTTTGACATTGGAGAGTTTGTGGGGAATCTCCAGCAAGATGTTGTTCCTGACTGTGTGATGTTTTGTCTGTTATATTGGTTTCCTGTCTTAGTGGTGATGGGAAAATAGCCTCCCTCTTTTTACTCCAATTTCCTTGTCTGCTCAGATTTTTCTATGTGCCCTATGTTTTCAGAACTTTTCTTGTCAAAGGGTAATTGTGTTGCCTCCCACGCAGGGGGTAATGCTATGAAATGCAAGTTTTAGATACCTCCCTGAAGCTCCAAAGATCAGCAGGTGCTCAAGTAAATTCTGCCTTGCTGGGTGCAGAAATCACAGTGAGTTTAGAGTTCTTGCCTGGTGAAAATCATGTAGCTTTGTGCTCCAGGTGGATTTGGCTTCATCATCTCCGTAGACAGCTTTCTACTGACAGAAGCAAGAGTGGGAAGGGCCTTTCTCCATCAAGACTTCAAGGCAGCTGTGTGTGTTTTGCCCACAGGGTCTGCGTCTCTGGGTGGAAGCAGCAGAGGCAGGTGTAGTTGTTGTCTCCTTTGGCATTGGGATCCGAGCTCTTCCAAGCGATTTGGTGGAGAAGATGGCTGGCGCGTTTGCTCGCCTCCCACAAAGGGTGGTGTGGAGGTGAGGAGGGAATGGGATTCCTTTTGAGTTGGATGAAAACCAATGTTGAGGGGTGATTAACTTCAAAACATAGAATTTGCTTTCTATCTCTTGATCTGATTGAATCTATTATTGTTCTCTGTGTGTTTCTCTTCCCTTTGTTTTCCCCTCCTCTCTCTCCTCCCACAGATACTTTGGTCAGAAGCCAAGAAACCTGGGTGAGAATACGCTGATGATGGGCTGGCTGCCCCAGAATGACCTGCTAGGTAAGGCTGGGTTCTGTGTATGTGTGTGCTGCTAGCAACATCCCTGGAATTTAGCCCAAACCACAGCAGAGGCATACAAGGACAATAGGACCTCTGTGGGTCTAAGTCTGTTGTTTCTTGTGAGTCTGATCTGTATAAAACATGGTCCTCACCTAACACCTGCTTGAAGCTGCTTGGCTCCTATCTCCCTTTTCCTCCAGGCACTACTCAGCAAGTTTTGGGCTGCCAAAAGCCAGGTGTGTTCCCAAAGGGTAGCATCCTCTCTGCTCAGCGTGCCTGGTTTTCCCTAAACATACATCAACACTGTGTGTAGCCCCTGGTAGCCCTCTTTCAACATGGAAGGCACTGACCTGCTGCCGTTTCTTTACCTGCAGGCCACCCCAATGTGAAAGCCTTCGTCAGCCACTGTGGGATGAATGGTGTATTTGAGGCAATTTATCATGGTGTGCCAGTGGTGGGATTTCCTTTCTATGGGGACCAGTTTGACATCATGACCAGAGTGCAGGCAAAGGGCATGGGTATCCTCATGGACTGGAGCAGAGTAAAAGAAGAGGAACTTTACCAGGCTGTCATCACAGTCATCTCTGACCCCAGGTGAGGCATCTGGAAACATCAAGCTCTTCCTTGGTGCAGACTGTGTTTAGACACCAGTTGTGCCTTTGTGTTGACCCCTACACAGCCTGTGCTGGCTTCTGGACGAAGCACAGTTGCAGGCATTGCTCAGCTGGCCAGATGTGTTAGTGCCTCGAAATGCTTAGATGCAGTTCAGGAGGAGATACTCCAGCATTTGCTGTTAGAGAGTGTGATCTAGTCCTGTTTGATTCTGACTGTGATGTTCTTAGAAAGCTTTCTGAGATGCTGGGCACAGACCTCTTCTTCTTTTGATGCCAGCCTGTCATCAGGGAAAGTGAGATCACAACTCACCTTGGGGTCTCCCTGGTCTTGTCCAAACAGCTTTCTGTAGAAACACAGAGGGGACTGCCGGTAATGCTCTATCTATTTGTTCTGACAGCCAGATACTCTGCCCTTTCCTGGAGCTGCTGCAGCAGAGTGGCACAGGGCTCCCATTTTCTAATGGGACGTACAACTGCCAGTGCTTGAAATGCTGCCTGAGAGCTTGTTTGTTTTTTTTTTTAATATTTTATATTTCTTACCTATTAGGAGGTGTTGCAACTTGGTACCTTGAAGGATTTGGCCAGTCATCAAGTGTGTAACTTTTACTTGATGCTGGGTGAGGTTTTGTGTGCAAATTCCCCTCAGAAAGTACAGTACACATGAACTCACTGAACAGGTACTTGCAAGTTGAACTCTGTGTTGTTAACAAAACACAAAATAAAATACACTCTGGCTTGTGCTTCCACGGCTAGCAATTGCCATCAGAGTGGCTTTCAGAAGAAGAATGGAAGAAATTTTCCCTTCTCCGAAGGTATTATTTGGGACTTGAAAGCATCACTAGACATCTCGGATCACTCTCAGAAATGAAGCTCCTGTCAAAAGGTTAACTTCTTGTCTTCTTCCCTTGCAGCTACAGAAAAGCAGCCCAGCTCATCTCAGCTCTGCACCTGGACAGACCGATGCATGCTCTCAATAGGACAGTGTATTGGCTGGAGTACATCCTTCGTCATGATGGGGCACCCTATCTTCGCCCTGCTGTCTACGACCTCTCCTTATATGAGTACTTCTGCCTGGACATCTTGGCTCTCCTCTTGTTGTGTCTGGCCGGTACAGGATTTGTTGTCTACAAATCTGTGGTGTGGTGCAGAAGGAAGGGGGCCAGTCCTGTGTATCAGAACGGCAATTGCATGAAAGGCTACTACACAGAAGAGAAAAAACTACAGTAGTGGCTCAGTGTGTTCCAGGGCGAATCCTGTCACTGTGAAACGAACTGCTGCTGTGCCAAAAAATGTACGGCACGCAGGCACAGAGAGAGGTGAAAGATCCGTGGGTCTGGATGAGAAGAGAGTGGGGAGGGAGGAGTATTGCAAAGGCCTGTGTGCACACCTCTGTGTACAGCACCTGTGGGCGGGGGGGCGAATTCAGGCGTGGGTGGGAGCACTTGGCCAGGACGCTGGGAATGGGGCATGGGTAGACTTCCAGGGAGGAGTGCAAGTTGTTCCCTTTGTATTGCACATTGGTTTAAATGCTGGTGTTGCTCTTCTGGCTTTTTGGATCATGGAGGCCCTGGAGGTGGGAACAGCATTTCGTGAGGGGCAGACACCATTTCTCTGCCTTGTTACTAAGAGCCCCAGGAGTCAGGATACCTTTATGTGCAGGTGAGGACCTGAAGTAGAGCTGTGGACAGGTAAGGGCACTGAAAGTATCATCTACAAGAGAGCAAAATTGGTCTGTTTTAAATTCTGTGGGTAAATACCTTCCTGCTTCAATTGACCCTCTGCGATCCTGTTTGTTTGAGCTAAATTATTATTTTTTAAAATAAAGTTATATTCTTTCTCCTGTGTGGCAGTTCTCTGGTCTTGGTTTAATGTAAACCTGTGATATAAGTAATAGGAAGTTGTTCAAGCTAGATTAAAGTGCTTTTTCCTTCTCATTACTGCTGCTATCATCTCTGCATACTTCCATCAGCAATTTTTTGGCCTTTCCGCAGGCTTTCATGCAGTGCCTTCCCTCGTCTGCCAGTGTGTGGCACACACCCATGCCCATGGCATCTCTAAACCTGTGATGAGAGAAGAATCTGGAGCAGATGCAAGTGCCAGGACCACAGGAAGAGCAGCCAATAGCTCGGAGAGCTGGTCATAGGCATATGGGCCATACTGCATGTATATAGAAGTAGAAAACTCTGGTCTTTCTGAAGAAAAGGGAAAAGCTTGCTCATTTTGATCTGAACAGGCATACTGTTGCCCCACTTGGGGACATGGTATAGAGCGATACCTAATGTGTTTTTACTCACTCTGGACTCTAAGGCAAACCCACACTTGGGTGCAGTTGCACAACCCACCCACAGCATTGGCTGATGGTCCCACTGGCATTGCCCCACACTGAGGATCAAGGGCTCTGCTCCATGCTCCCAGCTGGGGCCATTGCAGTGCTGGCACAAGTTGGAGAGTAACCTCACTGACTTGGCTGCCCTCAGCGGTGTTTCCAGGCTCTGCTCTTGCTTGCTATTGCATGTGTTTCTCTTTCTGGATAAAAAGTGTGTTACCACATGCAACCCAGTGAAACAGCAGTTTGGCTGGGCTCCTGGGATGCTCTAGGTTGGGATACTGCCTACCTGTGACTCAGGGGCCTCTAGGAGGCCAGGCAGCACTGTCTTCCTTCCCCAGCCCTCAGCGTGCAGAGGGGCTGTGGTGAGGGTGACTTTGGACAAGGATCTCATTTGCCATCAAAGACAGACGAGAAGAGCCCATAGCCCTAACTTATGACTATCTGGGACCTGTAACTATCTCATGGCAGAAGTTGCCCTTCCTGGAGCTTCTTACTGTCCCCTGGGATGCCCAAGCCTGACAATAGTCAGTGATAGGCACAGCAATCCCTAAGTCTTGCTCTGTAGTAGCCCTTTGTGGCTTCATGCCCTGTGAGCTGAGGATGTGGAGTCTAACTGACCCTACTGGGAGATTGAGGGAGATCAGAGGAAGGTGAGCTGCTAAGAGATATTAGGGGAAAAATGGGTGTTGTAGGTAAGTAGTAGAAACATTGTTTGCCTGACACCTTTCTATCTGTGAGTTGAAATTTAAAGGCTGGTGGGATTTGGGGGTTATTTTTGGATAAAAAAAGATATTGCCACAAGTTTTCAGCATTTCCTGCCTGTTGCACTATGGTGACCTTGTTGTCATCTCCTAGCAGATGAGTGTGGACAAGGGGGTGGAGGTGGAGCATTTTGTCATTTCTGAGGTGGAAGAAGGAGATCATTACTGCTGCCTACGTGAGAGTTTGGATGTTCAGATTAGGCTGAATATAGCAAGAGAGCTGGCAAGCTTGTGGCTTGGTGACTGTGCTGGATTGTTTTGAACTTTAAGAAAAATAGCAAGAGGACAAAGGCATCGTGTTTGCAAAGTGGTGCACCAACAGAAGCACTGATGGGGATAGAGACCTTCATGCTGCTTTGCTTGCAAACAAAAGAGCAGACAGATGTTTGAGACCCAAGGAGCCTGTGTGGGCTTAGAAAAATGTGAGACTATTTTCCTATGCTGCCTCCTTGCTACTCACAATTCCAAAAAGAAGTTCAAGCCAGCACCATGTGCAGCACTGGCATGTTATCTGCTATCAGATATGCCCTTAACTCCTTGAACTTCTCATGACTATCATTTCCACAGGTATTGCAGAGTTAGGAGGCATGCCTAGCCAGGCAGTCAAACTACATGTAGTATATTAAAAAATTATTCAACAATTTGGTGAGAACTACTTCTAATGGAGTAAAGCACTAACCTGCCCAAGGACCCTGTGAGTAAGAAGAGGACATTCAAAAAACACCCCTAAAATGCAGAGTCTTCCCCATGAAAAGCTGTGTACAGGCTTAGAAACTGTCAGGAGCCATTCTTTAAACTATGAGGTGGTTTTATGGAAGTATTGAATATACTCATTGAAGATGAGGGCTTCTCTAGCTTTTCCAGCTTTATTCCTGTCCTCTGTAAATCTTCTCCTACTAAACACATAGCTTGCTCTCTCTGCTTTTCTCCTTGTTATTCCTTCAGTATTTAACACAGAAGGAAAGTATAACAAGGCATTAAGCTAGTTATTAAGTTAAATTAGGACAGTAGCCTGTCACACACATAAAAAGCCTTGGTGGGGGAAGGGATGTAGGTGAGCTTTATCCTTCTGGCAGCTCTGCCTTCATCTTGGTGCCCGATCTCTGGGCACAGTGCCTCTCAGTTACTGAGTGCTCTCCCCTGTCACAGGTACTGAGGCGGGCAAGTAGGGCTGTGGTGCAACTTAGGAAATTAAAACTGTGGTTTATGAGGCAGCAAGCAGGGAGCAAACCTTTTTTATTTCTTTTTCTTTTTTTTTCCCTGCAAGGAAAAGTAGAACATGAGTCAATACTTTTCAGAAGGCTGAAGAAGCTTCACACAGGAGCTGCAACCCCAGCTGAGCCCTGCACAGTGCAAAACCGCCTTCTGCCCCTCTGTCTTGCTCTCGGCAAGGCACGGAGAGCCTGAGCAGGACGCAGCAGTGCCAGCAATCTCGGTGCTGTGTGCAGATCTCGCTGCGAGGGCCCCGAGTGGTTCTGCGGTGGGAAGGTGTTGAGGGCACGCATGAGCCAGCTTTTCAGGTTCACCCGGCCCCACAGCTCCTCATAAACCTGCTCTGTGCGTGAGGAACAGCAGGCCCTGAGATCGGGAGCCATTCCGCGGGTTTGGAAATGAGTGTGTTTTCCAGGTGATGGCTGTCCAGCTCTGCCCAAACCCTGGGCTGGGGGCAGCTCCTCTGCTGGGAGCAGCCCCTTGCCGAGGATAGGGAAGGGGTGAAGCCACCCGCTTGCACGGCTGCTGTTATGACCCTCCTCCTTAGCCCAGCGCCGATGGCTGCACCATTGCTGGAACACACAGCGGAGCCTGGCACTGCCTCAGAGGCTGCTCCCCTGAGGACTTTGCAACCAGCTCATAAACTACTGCTGCTTATCCCCGCTGCTTGGCTTTGGGAGGGTCCCCGCATACCCCTGGCAGCAGCTCCACGGGAGTGCCTGGCCGTGGGCTGCAGGAGGGCCACGTCAATTCCGCGGCTGGTTTTTCCAGCCTGGTAAGGTGGCAGCACAAAACTGTGTCAACAAAATTTAGCAAATAAAGAGGAGCCGTCTCCCTCTGCAGGCGAATGTGAGATCACTCCATGTGGGAGAGGAAAGCCTAGAGGAGACAATGATTTTGACTCATCTCACCGTTCAATGTCAGCGAGCAAAGCGCACCTCTGCACCAGGAAATCCCTTCCCTTTGGCTGATGTAGGGGGCTGTGTGTGGCTGAGCCCCAGCCACTCACTCCTGACAGGCAGGCTCTGCCCATGGACATCTCCCTCATGGCCCCCATGCACCTCTCTGACACTCTTGAGATCATGGGCAATACTTTCCTCTGATGCTTCCACATCTTTTACAAATATTTCCCACAGAGGAAGGCAAGGAGCCCAAGCTCTGTGGGTGCCCATTCTCCAGCAGTGGCCATTTGCCATTGAGACCACTGTTAGAGCGGGTCCCCTCGTCCCCCCCAGGACCTGTGTCACAGCAGATGGAGCTGCACAGCAGAGAATATCACCAATAACTACTCCTGTTCCCAGGAGCAGGGAATTATCAGACTGGTGCCAAGGTTCCAACCCTGATTTATTTCAGGAGGGAGGTTTCTTTGGGGGGATGAGCTGTATTTCAGCCCTGGGGATTACCTGACTCACCAGCCATGTTTCAGAGGCTGGAGTCTTCCGGGCCACTGGAGTTACAAGTCATCTTTAGTGATGCTGCCTTCATGCTCCTGTGGTGTCAGCCTAAGGGGCAACACACAGGAAAGGATATTCCAAAATATAGCACTGCTCTCCCCAGCATCAGTATGCACATTACTATTCCTCGTTCCTGGCAGAGAAAAGCCAGCTGCTAAGCTTGGCACAAGCTCCCAGAAGTGTGCATAAGGAACACTGTGACACAAGTCACCAGTGGTACCCGACAGGAGCACTCTCACTGTCCCACCTAGGCAGTGGTGTTGGGCAGGGAGGGGAGATGCAAAGCAGCACCAGTCACGGTGGTGTTGGGGTCTCCTCTGTGGGTGGTTTATGGCAGAAGTCTGATTGATCACCCTGTAGCAGCAACTCCTCAGGTGGTCTCTGCCCTCTCCTGGTAATGGAAGTGAAAGAAATTTCACCTGCAAACAGGGCAAAACTTCTGGACAGTGATATGATGAATTTTTGGCAGGCTTTAGTGGATGCAATGATACTTTGGGACTTGTAAATCAGATTTGATGCCTTTCAGAGAGGAGGGTCGACCATAAATTATAGGTCACAAGATGCCTCATCCTAGCGGTGCAGGGGGGTATGTAAATGGGCTGCTCCTTATCAAGGGGTGGAAGGATCAGCTGCTCTGCAAGGCTCAGAGAGCCCAATGTGATGGCAAGGTCAGTGGGGCAGCACCTCCCTGTCAGAGCCAGCCAAACTGCAGGATGGGGGAAGCTTGTGCAAGGCCCTGGCACTTATAGCAGCTTCTGCTCACCTGAAGACAAAAGGAAGCGAGTCCTGAAGGCAGTGCATGAAAAGCAGATGTCCTCCCAAGTACTTAGTCAAGGCATGATCTCAAAAAACAGAAAGGCCCATGGTCCTTCTCAAGCTGTGCTTTAGGAAGGGCTCCCCAAAGCCTTGCAAACACTGAGGAAACATTACATACCAGCCAGAAGCTGAGCACCATGCCTTTCAGGACAGCTGAGGGCAGCCAATCACTCCAAATAGCTGACAGATCTGTTGGGGTTCAGAAAGCTCCTCCTTCCTCCCTCAGCTTCTTTCTTCCCCCTTTCTCAGAGACCGCTGTTAAGATGCTTCTCCCTTTCCAGCTGGAGCCTGTTTACTCCCAGCAGGACCACTCTACCTGCTGCTATAAAAGACTCTAGATGGGATGCAGCTGGGGCCAGTTACTTTTCAGCTTCTTACCCCTACGCTCTATGTTGTCTCTAGCAAGAATGGTTGTGTAGCAATCTTCTTAAGGAAAACTTTTGAGTTACTACTCAATAAATTTCTGCTAGTGCTATGGTAGTGATGCTGTTGACTAACATAATCCCTGACTCCTTTGAATTCAGTTATAAGTGTTTCTGTAAGGTAAGCTCTTCCAAGATCAAACCATGTACTGATGCAAAACTCAGCTATTTTAGTAAAGAGCTGTGCAGAGTTGAGTTTTCTTCTGTTATTTGCAAGCCTGGAAAAACAGGGGGACCCTGCTTGATTGTGAAGTGATAAGTGTGCTCATAGTTATATGCAAAACCATTTATCAGTTCAAATGAAGTTCTTTTTATGAAATCCAAGATAACAAAGAAGGTTTGAGGAGTTATTGAAAACAGAATGGTAGTGTTCACAAGGGTAATGGCAGCTCCACATATCTGATGTCTGCTCTTAGAAAAGTATGTCAAAAAAAAAAAGCATAATATCCAAAGCATTCTTGAAAGCAACACAGATTAACCTGTGTATCTTGCTGGAGAAAAAAAAAAAAAAAGAACGTTAAATGTTCTGCAAATGGCAAACTCAGTGTTGTAATGCCAACAGATTTCAACAGAGGCTTTGGCTGGAGTTAAGCTTCAGTGCCCTTCCTGCAAAGCTTTGGGTAAGGTGATCTATCGGTTCAGACAGTGGTAATGCTGCATTTTGGTCTCTAGGCAGGGAAGTAATAATGGCTGTGCCCTGAATCTACCAATGATCTACATGGGCTGCTATTAAGGCCAGTCTTTTTAAAAGCTAAACTAACTGGGAAGGAGAGTTGAATGGTTAATTTTCATTAAAACTAAATTGGGGAGAAGCTGAGGCCTTTGCAAGAACAGAAGACAAAACTGGTAAAAGCTGAGTTTAAAAATTAATTGCTTTGCTCTCTTCTCTCGTGCATTTGCCCCCTGGACCAATAGAGTGAGAGATGATGCTAGAGACATGTTTTGGCAGGATGTAAATGAACAAAGATGTGAGTAAATACATATAGTTAAAAATAGTGGAATTAGGATCAGGCCTAGAGGCACCTTGGTGGAAGTCTGGAATAATTAACTGTAAGCACTGGGAAGTTACAAGTAGTATAGGGCTGGAGCAGGTGGGGAAGGGAGCCCTTCAAGCCATACATGAGCTGTGTCCTGTGCCCCTGCCTGCAACTCTCTAACTATAAAAAACTCCCTCCATTCTTGTCCCAGGTCTGTCTGAGGTGGCCCTCTGGGCCATATTCTTGTTTCAGAAGAAACATGTTTTCATAATACCCCTACCTCCAGATTTATGTGTGTTCCCTTAGGCCCCAGCTTTGGATGCAAAACTATCTTCTCATTCAGCCTTATCTCCTCTGAGTCAAATGGCCCATCCTTCCCCTGCCTGTAGTTTGGTCTAGGAAGTGGTGGGGAGCTGAAGAAATGACTGCAGGCCTTTTGGGCAGCACGGGGACACCTTTCACAGTTGTGTGTTTGAATTGTATCCCATTCACCTTTTGTCAGGACTGCCCAGTAGCAAATGAAGTGAGCACCTATATTGTAAGAAGAGATTGGGACTGATCAGGGAAGTTCCTCTACAGAAATCCTTTACCAAATGGGTTTAAAAAAACCCCAAATGTTGAACAAAGACTTGAAGACTATCCTCCTTGCAGGTGATATCTTGCCAACTAAAGAATCCTCTGACTGTATCGGTTCAGAGCTGGGTAAAGGAGTGTAGGGTCTCATTAGCAGGACTTGCAAAGATGTTCTTTGGGATTCTCCAAGGGGTTCTCCAAGAAGCTGCAAAAAAGGGGCAAGTAATTTGTGGCAGCAAGTAAAACTTTACTGGGGATCAAAACAGTCTCAAGACAGACTCAAGTAGAATGAAAGCTGATTAGTTTAGTTAAAAGGCAGAAATAAGCACTTCCTTCTGGGATTACAGGAATAGCATTTTAGTCCCAGTTCTGTAGCCAGGGGCTTCTTACAAAGCAAAGTGATGAACTTCAGTTTTGTGCTCTCAGCTTTGCCTGGGATTGGCAAATAGACCTAGACTCTGCAGCCTTGATAGACTTCAACCAGAGGAGAGAGGTGGTGTTTTGTGTGTGGCTGGTGTTGGCATAACTTCTACCAACTCTGAGAGTAGATGACTCAATTGGGGTCTGGAGCAGGAGAATGACTAAGTGGAGAGGGGCCAACACAGAGCCGTTGGCAAAGTATGGCTGAGACTGACCCTGGGGCAATTCTGCTTGGCCTAGCGATGGAGAAAGTGCTTTCTATCTTTGAGAATGCAGGGAGGAGAGCTCTTACACACCATCATCAATGCAGGCAACAGTTCACAATGGCAATTTTGCTAATGCAATAATGTTGTTATTGTGCTATTGTTTATTTTACTCTTGTTTAAAGCACTGGACCTGTTCTGGCTGAGAAATACTGAATGTTGGTTTGTACAAAGTCTCTCTTCAATGAACAGTTCAGGAAACACAAATAGGTGCATGCATGAATGCCTGTAGAGGTTCTCAACCTCAGCCTGAGTTTTGAGACTTCTTTGCTAAAGGCGTAGCTGATCAGGTTGTTCAAAGGATACCTTTGATCTTAATCAGAAGTCCTTCAATTCGATTTTTGTACTCACATTTGTTCAAGAACTTGTTAGTTAGACTAGTCTCAGCCACTAAATTTTTAACTGTGAAAACAGACACTGATGAATTAAATTGACAAATTTTCTCCTAATCTCACATTCTCTGAATTCTGCATGTGTATTCAACCACTCCTTTCAGAACAAAGTTTGAAGACAGCAATTCTAGGCAAAAGCCCAGCTGCTCACCTAATGTACTTGTTTTAACTGCTGTTTCAAAACCAGTGGGCCTACTTAGAGGCTTTAGAGAACAAAGGGGTTTGTAAATGGTACATGCTACCAACAAGAGAGGTCCTTAGAGGTGATTTTCATCATGTGATTAGAGCCATGATAGCCTTTATTTGAAGGGTGATTGCAGATTATGACATCTTTGGGTTAATAGCTCCTGATGTCACCATCATTTTGTTTAAGCTTTAGGTTAGCCTTAGCTAACCCTTATGTAGTTTTCCCTTTGGAGATGTTTCACAGTGGTAAGAGCAACTAGGTCAGAGGGCAAAAAATAACTTGAAGCAATAGTAAGGACTCCAAGTAGTCCCTTCTGAGAGCTCTCATCTTTCAATTCAGTGGGTCTGCTTTGTTTTTTTCCTTTTTGAAAACCAGCCATGCCTGGCAGAGAAAGCAGACACATCCAGCATGTTACCCAGAAGCCATCTTTTAAAGTATGTGTGTGTGCATGAAGGGACAATACCCTGTCTAGCTCTATGCAAAATTGTTCTCAAATGACCAACTTGCTTGATCATCACACACATCCTTCAGAAGGACCATGCCCAAACACTGAAGGTCTGATACAGGTATGAGGGCTGTTGCTTATGGCTCTATCTTGCCAGGGTACAAAGAAGAGGTTTTGCTTAATGACTGCTAGTCAAACATCAGGCAGAGAGATGCAAGGAAGGACTATTACCTCTAGTAGTGTGCAGAGGTTAAACTTTGAACTCTTAGTATCAGCCTGTTCGGGTGACTCTTGTAAGGCAATGCAGCTGACCTCCTGGCTAGAGAAGCAGAAGGAAGATAGATGGACTCCTTGCAAGGAGCAGGGAATCCTCTCTTCCCCTTGGGCCTGAGGGCCCTGCTTCCCCAAGGGAGGACAGCTAATAGCTCCAGAGAGTCAGGAAGGAGCACAGCAAACCTTCTGCCTGCTCTTGCTTTTGGGAAATGAAGGGCTCTGCTCAGCAGGTGGTGCCTCCCTGAACTTCTTTTCATTTTTGCTCCCCTCTAATGGCCAAAAATCAGAGGGCCCCTTTTCTGGAGACCATGATGTCACAGGCTGTGGTGACTGGTGCCAGAGGGTGCTCCAGGCAGGCTCACAATTACCCAGCACTGCATCAGGATGGAGTTTTCCACAGCTCTGATTGCTGGGTTTTATCCCTGTTTTCTGTTACATCTCTAAAGAAATGCACCTGTATCGTGGTTGCTGGGAGAAGGTGTTACAGCTAAACTTGGGAAAGAGAGCAGCGAAGGCAAATCAATAAATCTTCACAAGTCTCAGTCTTCATGGAGTCAGTGTGTCTTCCTGCTTACATCCCTGACAGAAGGTCTCTGCTCTGACGCTTGCACTGCAGTTCTTCCCTCTCCTTGGAGCAAGTTAGATCCACTGCCCGGGTTTTACCCAAAGTAGCAAATCTTCTGCAGGCTGATCTCCTATGAAGCCTCAATCTATGCAAAAATGTGCATGTTCATGTGCTCAAAGCTTTGGCTTTTGAACAGCTATGCTATTTATTGTGTTTCAATACTTGCTGTTGCCCTTTTTAAAAAAAACCTCTTCATTTGAAGTGCCAGAAAATTTAAATAATACCTCATTTGGAACAGCTAGGGATTATCATAGAATGGTTTGGGTTAGAAGAGACCTTTAAACATCATCCCATCTCAACTCCTCTGAAAAGAGGAGGCACATTTTCAATTAAATCAAGTTGCTCAGAGGCCTGTTCAGCTTTGAATATTTGAGTCTCTCTGGGCAATCTCTTTCACTGTTTCACCACTTACGTGGGCATAAACTTTATATTAGCTGAATGTAAGCCTAACAGCCCAGGGTAAATTCTCCAGCACCTTCCATCAAGCTCTTGCTGCAATGTGTTAAACATAGGCTCCTTTCCAAAGTTAGAGAATCAATCGGGAGAGAAAGTTTGTTTCCTTATCCTTACCATGTCTTCCCACCTGTTGAAGCTACTTAAGCCAAACTGCAGTATGTGTAACAAAATCATGCCTTACCTGCTATGCCACATCTGTTGGTGTCAAAAGAGTTAAAAGGTCTTTTGATCAAGAATGTGAAGATTGTTCTTTGTTTTTGTAGTGTGGTTAATGTGGCAAAGAAGCTGCCCCTGGATGGCCCATGTATGAAATCATATGCTCTGCAGTCAAGAGGGACATATGAATTAGGGCACGATCCTAAGCTTTGATGAAAGCTTGCAGTGCTTGTGCAAGAAGATCCTTCAATGACTTTCTCTGCTCCGATGTGTAAATCACAAGTAACAATCACAGGCAGTAAAACAAGCTGATTTGGAGGTAGTTATGTGCCATCTTAGCCTGCTCAGCCTTGCCTCCTGTGCAGAAAACTGTCTGTCCTCTGCACTGGTGGGGATGGCAGCATAGCTCAGACCAGCAAGGGCCTGTTTGAGTGAGGCTGACTCTGTGCACACTCACTCTTTTCCTGTAGACTCTGTCAGGGGTCTCGTATTTAAGGCCAGCCTGAACTGGCACATCCTACCTGGAATTAAATAATTTTTTTTAAAAAAATCAACCACTCTGCATCCTCTTTTCCCTGTCCCCACCTGCATGGAGCAGGTAGGTAGTTGGTGGCAGTACAGTGACAGTCAGCTAGCCAACCAGCAGTGTGTGGTGGACACACTGCTCCTGTCCCCCACAATGACCATGTTTAGCTCCATCCTAGTTGGTGTAGCTGCTCTCTTGACTCCTGCCACATATCCACTCTGTTTAAGTCCTTCTACAAGCTGCTCTGTACAGTCTTTTTTGTGACATGTGCTATGGAAGTGGTTGATCTGCAAGGCCAGGGAACTGTAAGTGCTTCTTGCCCTTTACCTATCCTAAAGCTTTGGATTTGTTGATTTGTGACATTCTTAGGAAGACGATTACCTACTCTATAGAAACCACTTCCTGAATTTTGGATCCTACCAGGATTTGGCATGCTGTTACTCATCCTGAATGGTACCTGGAGTCTTTCACAAACAGCTACATGCTCTTCAGTCTTGACGAAAGGCGAACATGCTGTCTACCACTAAGTCAGTTTGTTGTTTACTCTCCTGTTATAGGAAATTTATTTTAACACTTGGAGTCTGAAATGTGATATTTGTGCAAAAATCAATTATCTTGTAGTCTCAACCCCAGGGCAAATCAGACTGTAGGTGATGCATATCAGAAACTAGTCCTCCCTCTGTATATATTGGTGAAAAAGTGAGTCTCTACCAGAAAACTGAAACTCTTGTTGCAATTAGCAATTTGAGCTTTAATTGAGCATTAAATTTATTTAGGGCTACCTCAAAGAAGAACTATTTCTGGAATACTGTAGAAGCAGTCTAGTGGGAAATGCGCTCTCCAGAAGCATCCACAACCTTATTTCATGGTCCTCAGAAAATTTCCTTTCTCTCTGAGGTCCTACCTAGCCACTGTGGCCTCTGAATAAAGGCATGGAGGCTTCTGCTCCATAATCTCTGTCTCCTCCCCACTCATGTGGAGGACAGAAGATTGCAGCCCTGATGTGCCAACGGTCTGAGAAATGTTGCTGGGGCTCTGCTTCCTCACCTGCAGGATCTGAGCTCTGTGCAACTTATTGCGATGTGTTTATTTAAAAGTCACTATGATGTCCACATTGCATATCAGCTTGTAAAGCATCCGGAGTCCAACAGTGATTCTGAACACAGTGCCAGTGTTTGGGCACTGGACTTGGCAGCTCTCTGCATGCTAGCCCACCCAGATCTGGGAGTGCAGACAGGTGTATTTGACATTGTGGAGGCAAGAGGATAATCAGAATGTCACAACTCAATCTGGATTGCTCAGGTAAGCTTTCAGTCCGTGAGAAAGCTCTGCCTTACTAAGAAAGACAGGGATCTTGGAGGATGCCGAGAGTCTCATCTTTTCTGTCTGCCTCTGTTCTTTACATGTGTTGTTCCCTTCTGCCAAAGATGTACTTGGGGAGGGCTTTCCACCAGCTGCCTGCTCAGGTGGCACCAAACAGCTGAAGTCATGAGCTCTTCCTGTAACTGAACATGCCACCACCTCAGAGATGGATGGACAGACCTGCTCTAGGAGAGGCAATGTTCTTGTTCATGTGGCATGAAGCAGTTTCAAAATGAAAACTTTAACTACTGAACAAAGGATTAGGTTAGGAATAAAAAATTATGTCAGTATCAGCACCTTTTCTACTCAACTAATCCAATTTACCCTTGCATGTCCCAAGAGCGTTCTCTCTTGTGATATGGTGTCTTACATAAAGGAGACCTTGTTTAACAATTGCTAAAGAGTAGGTCAAACAAGCAGGTATTTTGTACTTGTTGTGCCTCAAGCAGCTAACCACTGTACTCCATCTGAGTACAGCAAATCCACAAACAATATTCAGGTAAAGGAGTCAGCAACAGTGAAACAGTTGTCCAGAGCATGGAGAGGGGCCCCAACATGGCTTTGCTGCTGAATAATGAGACTGAATGTCAACTTGTATGCACTAGAAGCTAGTGCAAAAAGTACCCTGCTTGTGTGGCTGCACCTGGTCTTTTGGTGTGTAGAAGCCCTTGCAGCAGATGAAAGTTGTCTTCAGCATGTACCTGAGTATTCTGCTTAGTGATGCTACTGCCCAAAGCAGGTGATGAAAGATGAAAGACAAGTGACCTGGGATGGAGATTGTGCAGTCCTTGAGCTGCAGTCCTCTGGAAGGGGCAGGACCTCCTGGGAGCAGGAAACACTAATGTGAGAGCTGTGCAAGGCACAGTGGGAGCTCATGCTACATGCAGGATGTTCTCCCAGTGCATGATATGGGAAAAATACTGCTGCTGACATGTATAGGCTGACCTTAAACTTGCAAGTGCTCTACAAAATAGGGAGTGTAAGTCAGGATGGTGCAAAAATCACCAAGGGATTTTAATTCCTATATGTCAAATTCTTCCTCATTTTCTCACGCTAGTGCACTGTCAAAAACAGAGCAAATTGTAGATGGCCCATTCCTGGAAACTTTCGAGGCCGGGCTGGATGGGGCTTTGAGCAACCTGGATTAGTGGAATATGCCCCTGCTCACAATGGAGGGGTTGGAACTAAATGATCTTTGAGGTCCCTTCCAACCCAAACCATTCTATGATTCTATGAAATGTCTCATCGAGGGAAATATTCACCTCCTGTTTGAAGAGTCAGCAGTTAAGCAGACGACTTGTGTACAAGTGCATTGTACACAATGAGGCATAAGGCAATGAGGCAAAAGCCTCCCCAAGCCTGTGAGCTTTGTAGGGTGCTGCTGTTGAACGTGTAAACACATGATACCCGGGGGAAATACCAAGCTGAGTGAAGTGACCAGAGGGTGCAATGAGATATGCTGTGTTCAGGGGATTTTGACTATATGGGAACCATTTTCAGCTGCAGGAAGCTAAGTAGGAGATTACCTAGAGCCCATTTAATCTGCAGCAGCAGTGGCCAGATACTGCAGTCAATGGTGAAGCAGGTACAACAGCTAGCCGCAGTCAGGGTAAGGGTGTTTCTGCCTGTTGTTGGTGACAATGTTGTTATTACCCTGCCCATCTGCTCAGGGGCGAGCTGGGATGGGTGGGCCAGGTACCTAGTGAGCGGGAGGGCCCCCCAGAGCCCGACGGGGAGACCGGAGCCTCCCACTCCCTGTGCTGGGCAAGGAGCGGGAGGCTCCGGTCTCCCCGTCGGCCCGGGAGGTCCCCAGTCCCGCCCCCGGTGTGATGTTGGGGCGGAGCGCATTCCCGGGATTATATCCGCCGGTGTGAGGCCGGGGAGCGGCTGATTTTGGGTTGCGCCCAGAGATGCTGGATATGGAACTGAACGTCGACCCGTCGGAGGTGCAGCCGCTGGGAGAGTATGACTTCGAGAAGAACTTCAATACGACGGCAATCAGGAAATGGATGATAGAAAATCGGTGAGAGGAGAGGAGGTTGCAACTCCGATGCACCCTGGACCCCGGGTAGCCCCGTCGGGTCCTGCTGTTTCTAGCAGAACAGGTGGGGGGGGGGCCCTCAGTTCCGAGGAGGAGGAGGTTGGAGGGCGCTGGTTGCACACCTCAGACTGTTGAGGAAGGGCTGCAGCAGTGCATGGGGCAGAGCAAACAGGGGTCCAGGTGGTGCTGCAGCCTGTAGGGAGTTGGTGATGTGTCAAGAGGGCAAAGAGCAGCCACGGACGGCCACTGCAGCCCTTGCACCGGCAAAAAGGGTACTCAGCCCTGACATGCTGCTGTAAAGCCTTGGAAAGGAGTGGGACACAACACAAGGCTCTTGAGGCTCTAGCTTACTGGTGTAACTGACCTTTTTAGACATCCTGCGTAGGCATCCTCTGCCTATAGAGTCTCATGTGTAAATGGATAAAATGCATTGGTGTGTTTGCTTGGGATCCTGCTCATAGGCGACCAGAACCTGTCTCATCCCATCAAGGTTTTGTGGAAATCTCCATGATGTAGCAGTTCACTTTCTTTTCTGCAGTCCCCATAGTTTTTCCTTGCTAGCTCTACTCACTGTCAGGGCAGACTTTCTTCCAAGCCCAACCTTATCATAAGAATGGGAGATTTTTTTTCTTGGTGAGAGCACTTCACTGAGGCTACAGAAGTCTGGCTGAAAATAGGTCAGTTTGGGTCTTTTCCTGATGGCTCCCTCTCCTCTACTTGCAGGGACAAGCCTTTAATTTTTGGTGCTATTTATTTGATCCTGATCTTTGGAATCCAGCATTTCATGAAGGAACGGAGAGCCTTCCACCTGCGGACACCACTGACCCTGTGGTCCTTCAGTCTGACCTTGTTCAGGTAAGAAACCAAACTCCTTTACCAAAACTGGAGATAGCTGTAGATCTTCCCTACAGATTGGATTGATGGAAAGTTCTGGATATCCATGATGTCACTAAGGAAATAAACTATTTTTTTTCCCCATGAAGGCCCTTTCCAACTAGGGGAAGTGACCTGCTCGTACAAGTAATTTGTTTCTCACCAGAAATATTCCAGCAAGTGGAATGAGCTGCAGAAGGACCACTGGGGACTGTGCTTGAAAATCATTAGTGGGTAGATATGGATGTGAAGTCTGCAAAAACAGAGATCCTCTCTTATTCAAAGGATTCCTACTTATTACAAGTTTGATTTGAGGTTTATTACTCTTTAAAATTGTTTTTTCCACCACCACCTTTCTCTAATCCTGGTGTGTAGGAGGTGGGGAAAATTCTGCTAAGCTCACAGAAGCATAGAAGATTAATCTAAAATATGTTTTCAGACTGTCCAGTCTTACAGTACTGGTTTCCTGCAATGACCGTGAGACTGTTTCAGCCCATCCTCTGTAACTATAAACAAGCAGATGTCAATTTTCAAAAATTCCCCTTATCTCCACACCTCTTCCTGTCTTTTTTGTGAGACAGAGAGAAATTAGATTACTGCCTCTAACTCCAGTTGGCTTTGATCAACTCAAAGGGACACCGGTTATCCTCTGTTAGGGCTGGGCATGGCAGTGGTCTGTAAAATCACAAGTTGTGTGAGAGGGGAGGTCAGGGGATGACTGTTCATGGTCTGTTCAGAGACAAGCTCATGCAGATGAAGCAGGTTGATAACAAAGAAGAAGTGGTATTTCTCAAAAGCTGTAGGAACTGCCTGCCACAGGAGATTGTAAATGTTCCCTGGGCATGTCCTGTGGGCCCATGTCAAGAGGTGGGACATCAGGACAATTGTTCCCCTTTTCTGATCAGCATGGCAGCTTTTGCTCAAGTGCCTCTTCAAGCAGTGGAAGCAGAGAGTGTAACAAGGGAGCATTCTTTGATGCTCAGACCTTGGCCGCTGTCACCCTCCAGGAGCTGCATGGTGGCACCAGGCAAGCTGAAGGGCTGTGTTGGTGTCTCACAACCTACTTACTCCTTGTGTCTTGCTGCTGTTTTGGTGGAACCAGCAGCCTTTCACTGCTCTGTCTTGCAGGAATATCCTGGCTAAAAGGTGTTGGGCAAGCCTGTGCCCAGCAAACAGAGAGCTAAAACCTTCTGGGAAGTAAAAGAAGATAACAGTTTGTTTAGATGTCGCTGAAACTACCCTGGGCATTGAGATTGAATTAGCTGAATATCCTTGAGTGCAGAGATGTCAGAGGCTCCCAGGTGGGCCCTGGGAACAGTGTTCAGCTCTTCTCTGATTTTCTTGCAGTGTCGTTGCAGCCTCACGGGTCTGGAAGCAAATGGCCTTCCTCCTTCTTAACAAGGGATTTAAGCAATCAGTGTGTAGTCAATCTGTCTTCGTTCACCCTGTCTCCAGGCTTTGGTTATTTTTATTTGCAATGAGCAAATTTGTGGAACTGGGTGAGTCTGAAACTTCTTATCCTGTGTGTTTGTTACTGTTACTTGGTTGTTTAGCTTTGCACCTGTCACTTGTTTTCTTGCTTCCTCAGATGATATGCTTGCTCTCCAAGGGGTTGCAGCCTGATGTTATTACTCTAGTTTGATCCCCAGGCCAGTGCCTGGACTAGACAATTCTGCCCTGGAATGACTGCAGTGAGGGGGCAGCAGACAAGTAGGCAGGGAAGGGCTGGGCTTTCTGCCTAGTTTCAATCCAAAGAAGTAAAGAAGAGCTGGTCTGAAGTGCTGTGTAGGTAGAGCTAGGTAAGCAAGCCTGTACTACAAACATGCCAGCAGATAGGGTGCCTGAATGATCTTTTTCAATACAGACTATTTCAATGTGAACTTAGGTTTTGGTGGGATCAAGCCATATAATGGCTTCAGTATTGAAGCTTGCTTATTCTGCCTCATGTGAAAACTTGTGCAACTGCTGTGCTTTCACCAAACTAACAATGCACCTCTCTCCCAACTCAAGGTGACACTGTGTTCATTGTTCTCCGGAAAAAGAAGCTCATCTTTCTCCACTGGTATCACCATTTAACCACAGCAGTTTTATCCTGGTATAACCATAATGAAATGTCGGCTGGTTGTGGCTGGGTTGCAGCCTTGAACTTCAGTGTCCATGGTCTCACATACTCCTACTACACTGTGACAGCCATGGGCATCCGGGTACCCAAGTCCATTGCCATAACAATCACCACTTCACAAATGGTGCAGATGACGGGATTTTTAATAATGAGCATCTTTATGTTCTTCTGGAAGGATGATAAGGTCTGCCGCACCACCTGGCCACTGCTTCTCAGTGCATCTTGGATTTATATCACTTTTTTGATACTCTTTGTCAACTACTTCTTCAAAACTTATCTGAGTGGCACCTGGAAATCAAAGGAGGAGTAAAACCAGGGACAGAAGAAGAGACTGGGGTGGAGGTGGGGAGAGAGGGAAAGGGGAAACTTTTCACTTCTGTCTGGATCTCAGGTGCCTAATGGGATGGGTGTGATGAGGGTTAGGAAGAGATCACTGTGGATAACAGCCTTCAGATTAACTTGTGCATTGGCCTTTGGTGTGTCTGCCTTGCATTGGGGGGCATGCCAGAGTGAGGTGCGAGTCGTTCCAGTCTGGTAACAGGAGAAGGGGGAAGTAGCTGGGGGCTGGAGACCTTGGAGCTGTGGTTCTGCTTTTTCCTCTTTGTGTCACTTGGGTTTGCCTTGTGCCTCGCCTCCTTCCCAGGGACTGATAGGATCCTCCGTGCCCCAAGACTCTCCTTGGAAAAAAGGTAATGAAAGTCCTCTCAAAACAGCACTACCCTCTCCATGGTCCCTGGTTCTGGGGGAGAGCAGGAGAACAGAGCCCAAACCTACTGCTACTTTGCATGTGGGGCAGCCGCCATAGGTTACTGGTAGGAACAGCACTGACAAGGAAAATCCCTGCTGTTTTGTAAGGTTGCATTTGGAGGGGCTCTGCCCAGGCTCTCCCTTCTTCTCTGTGGCGTGAGGAACTGCATCCCATGAACTTTAATGGCTGTTATCTGTGGTGTGCCTTTTGTACAATATTAAACAATCTATTTAACTTGACTAGCTGCTGTCTCAGACTCTAGGAGCTGAGCAGGGTCCAGCTCTGCCCTGCAGATTGTGCCAGGCATTGCTAATGGTCCCAGCCCAGGGCCAGCCCTATGGGCTGGAGGCAGAAGGGTCCCAGGATCAACTCCTCTCAGAGGGCTTCTGCCACTGTGTGATGTGTTAAAATGACTAATAAACGCTGTCATATGAATTGATTGATTGATTGATTTTTTTTTTTATGTCTTTTTTGTATTTGACCTTTGTACAGAACTGTGAGAGAAGCGTTGCTTTCTCTGTTTCAATACTTTGTCTTTCTGAGGGTTAGCAAGGTATCTGGCAGATTCAGTCCCTCTATGCTTACCCCTTCTGCAGTCATCAACAGCTGGTCTTGCTTCTCGAGCCCCTTTGCTCACCATGAGGGAACTAGAAATGAGAGAGAGAGATGATAAAATTCAGGCTCTTGTTTTGCCATCTGAACTGAGCATATGGATTTTCAAAGTCATTGTGCTTCATGAAGTCAAGATGAGCCTCAGAGCCTGAGTTTGACCAGGAGCACCCTTGTCCAAGCCTCTGGTTGTGTGCTGGCTCCTACCTGGTGAATGGGATTTGGCTGTTTGAGGCAGTGGGCTAGAAACCTACCACAGGGCTGTGGGCTGCACTTTTATCCCCAGGAGATGGCATCAGTCTGTGTCCTGCCCAGCCTTCCCTGACAAGGGCTCCTACTCTGGACTTCCCAGCGTGGTGGGTAGTAGTGTAACAGCACCTTCCACAGCTTTGGGAAATGCAGAAGCAGTCAGCTGAGGTGTTTGCCCTCCACATTTGGAAGCTCTCTTTAGAGAGGGGATGGTGAACATATGAGAGTAATGGGGTGATCTCTCTCCTGCATGGTGCTATTTGGGGCACTTTCTGTGACAAGCGTGGTGCTGGTGAGGCAACTGCCAGCTCTCTCCTTACATGTGCCCACAGCTGCCTCAGCAATGCTCCCTCAGCTGTCTCAGGCATCTGCACAAACACCGGATCATAGAGTCACCAAGACTGGAAGAGACTTTTAAGATCGTCAAGTCCAGCCTTCAATGCAGCTCTTCCACTGTAACCTCTAAAACACTAAACCACATCATTCAGGGCCAGATCCAGAAGTCTCTTAAACACCTCCGGGGATGGTGACTCCACCACCTGCCTGGGCAATCTATTCCAATGCCTGAGCACCCTAACAGTGAAAAAAAAATTTCTAATATCTAATCTGAATTTCCCCTGTCTCAGCTTTAGGCCATTTCCTCTAATCCTTTCACTGCAGGCACGGAATCACTACAACCTCCTTTCCAATAGTTGTAGAGAGTGATAAGGTCTCCCCTGATCTCCCTCTTCTCAAGACTAAACAAACCCGGCTCCCTCAGCCATTCATCACAAGACATGTTTTCTAGTCCTTTCAGGAGCCTTGTTGCTCTTTGCTGGAGATGCTCCAGCAGCTCAATGTCCTTTTCAAAGTGAGGACCCAGAACTGAATGCAGCACTCGAGGTGTGGCCTCACTAGGGCTGAGTACAGGGGGATGATCACTTCCCTAGTCCTGCTGACCACACTAGTCTTGATACAGGCTGAGAAGTCACTGGCCTTCTTGGCCACATGGGCCCACTGCTGGCTCATACTGAGCCAGCTGTCAACCAGCACCCCCAAGTCCCTTTCTGCCAAACAGCTCTCAAGCTGCTCACCCCCCAGCCTGTAGTGCTGCAAGGGGTTGCTGCGACCTAAGTGCGGGACCCGGCACTTTGCCTTATGGAACTTCATGCAGTTGTTCTTAGCCCATGGATCAAGTCTGACTGGGTCTCTCTGTAGAGCCTTCCTACCTTCTAGCAGATCATCCAACTTAATGTCTTCTGCAGATTTACTGAGGGTGCACTCCATCCCTGTGTCCAGATCATCAATAAAGATGTTAAACAGGACCAGCCCCAAAACTGAGCCCTGAGGATCACCACTAGCAACTGTCCACCAACTGGATTTAGCTCCATTCCCCACAACTCTCTGGGCTCAGCCAGACGAAAGCACTGAAAAGTGGTGTTTCCACAGTCACCGTTTTTCTGCCTAAAATGCCTGACGTGTTTTTGATGCTTCAGAGGTGATGCTCTGTAGGATAAGTGAGCCATCCAACTACTCTCACTCTGCTGGTGCTGCCCCACTCAGCAGTGCAGACCAGGGCACTGGAGGCAGGGCTCTGCATCTCCAGAAGACTTCACCTCTGGAAGAGCTCTTTATAGGCCCATCCGTGCATGCTGTTTGGGTAGGAAGTATCTTTCGTGGGGCAGGAATCAACCCAGCAGAAGGAGGGTTTGCTGAGGGTGTGTTGCAGAGACCCTCTCTCCCCCTTCAAGAGACACTGCAGCTCTTCAGATGGCCACATCCATCCACTCAGAATGTGAGGGTACCCCCCTTCCAATGCTGCCTTGCCCCACCTGCCCTACACGCTCCCCAGGGAATGCACACCATCAGCAAGCCCAGCATTTGCCCCTTTGCTCTGCTGTTCTCTCTGGCTAAACAAGAGATAGCAATAAATTTGCCAGACCTAGGAAGGGGAAGACTTATATTTCTCATGTGTTTTATATTATTTTGGCAAGTTTTCTGGAGTGCTGAGCTGTGGGTGAGAGTAAAGTGCTTGCTGGGGCTTAGGGAGCTAATAACAGCACTCTCCCAGGTCAGTGCTATTTCCCTGAAGCTCTCTGGAAATGACTCCTCCTGGTACTCTGTGAAGAAAAGTCCTTCTTATGTGTGCTGGTGAGCTGAAGCAGACAGTGGGCATGCTTTGGAGGGTATGTATCTTGAGGATTTGTCTATTTTTGTTGGTTGGGGGGGGGGGGCTTGTTTGTTTTACTTTGAGGGAATGAAGAGCAATCGGTTGCCTCTCATGCAGGAGTCACTGCTCAGGGGGAGCCATGGTCCCCACCGAAGGCGTCTTTGAGGACCCTTGCACAGCTGGAGCAGCTTGGCTTAGGGGCAGCCGAAGCTGTACGGAAGATGTACGGAGGCTGCGGGATGCACGGAGGCTGCGGGATGCAGGGGAGCAGCCCTGCAGCTCTGGCGCGGGCCGGGCAGAGGACGTGCTGCAAAGAGGAAGGTTTCCTGGGGGCGGGAGTAGATGGGGCCCCAGGTTGCGAGAATGGTGAAGCAGGGCTAGGGAGCCGGCGGGGAGCAAGAGAGGCTTTTTTTTCCGGAGGCTTTATCCGTCCTCCGGCGCGGGGCAGGAGCGCGGCGCCCACCGGCATCCGCTGCCCGCCTCTAGATGACACCCGCCGCCCGCGCTGCCCGGCGGCAACGGGGTCCGAAACGGCGATTAAGACAGAAATTAGAGCCACCTCTCACAGCTGTGGGTCTACCTGAGCCCAGTTGTTAACAGGTGCAGCAGGGGCTCGGAGGTTCACATCCACCCCGCCGTTCGGGGCTCTACTGACAGCACGCACCAAGCAAGGGGAGTCAGAAAACATCCCCCGTTGTATGAACAAGAGAAGAGGATACTGAACAGGGTCTGTGCTATGCTGCTTTTCGGTGGAGGGGAAGCACTGATGGCAGCCACTGAGGACACCCAACTGTTCGGTGCACTTTGCCTTAGTCTTCAGACTCGGACAGCTACGGGGAAACGGAGAGCACAAGCCATGCCGGTGATGGGGGCTGAAGGCTGTCCTTGAATAAGAAAAGTGCAAGAGAGTATTTAGATAAACAGGAGTTTTTCAGACTATCTGGGTGTGGTGAACTTCACACAAAACAATCCCAGAATTATTGTTATCTATGAGAACTCCTGAGAGACACTGAAGCTTGGAAAGACTGTAAAATGCAAGCTTTGTACCCCCTCTTCAAAACAGGGACTGGGACTAAAAGCCCGGGACTGCTGATAGTTAAATCCCGGCCCCCATCACCACCCAAAAATGCTAGAACAAATAATCTCACTGTTTGTAAGCAGTGGAGATGAATGGGAGGTATATGGACCCATCAAGAATGGAATCTGGTCAAAATAATCCAAATGTCCTTTATGACAGAGCAATGGCACGGTGAAGAAAAGCTCTTACTGCCATCTAGATGAGATATTGGGTAGGTACAAAATCCATTGAATAATTATAACCAGAAGTACCCACAGGTCACTGTTGAAAAGGAAGGGATCTGTTGAGTGAGGTTCAGGGACATCTGTTCCAGGACTGGTTTTGCTCAGCATTTCCACTAATGACCTGGATGATGGAGGAGAATGTGCACTTGCTAAATCTGCAGATTGGGAAGTATCCAGTGACAAAGTTATCTGCCTAACAGGTCTTCAGAATAAGCAAGACCCTGCTAAAAATGGCCTGCTTTCTTTGCAGTACTAAGAAGATATAGCTGTGAAGGTACTGGGGACTTGTGTGGGAGAGGGAGGTCCTGGAGGAGGTTTGTAGTACACATGTAGTAAACCTGCTGTGTTTGTGCTGGACCAGAGAGCATGATGTCCATGTCCTGGCCCCATGGGGAGGGAGCCGAATGTGGAAGGCTGTACTGGCCCAGCTGCATCAGGAAGGCAGCTGGAATTTGAAAAACAGGGGACCTCTCACAGAGCTCTCTGCTGCCCACTTGCTTACTTAGTTATTTGCTTTCTCTGTTTTCTGCAGATTTTAAGGTTTTCATGTGGTTGTATCAGTCATTAGGTCACTGTACAAAGTGCTCTCAGCCCAGAGCTGGCGTGTGGTTTGTCACCTGGTCTGGATCCTACGTGGTGCAATACCTTTGACTGCAGAGACAGACCACAACATCATCTCAGTGCAGCACTGGGAAGGAGAAACTTGAGACAACTAGGCCAGCCTGCAGAGCCACTGGCCACACACACTGGCACGTACTAGTGACCTTGTGTGGGTACTGACTGAGTTTGTCCTGTTTAGAAATCAGAGTGGTCTGGAGTAATGTTAGCTGAAATGATTCCATAGAAAACCTCAGACTGAAAAATCAGTACCTAAACAGTCTTGACTTTTCCCCACTGGCTCCCAAGGGAAATAGTGAGAAACATGTGCTGGAGTTGGCCTTCTGCTCTGTGTAGTCGGGCATATCTTTCATCCACTGAATGGATGAAACTGGCTCCTCCAAAACTCAGCCCCTGTTCCAGCTTGGGTTGCCTCATGCTAGTGCTCCTAAAGATGCTCACTCTTGCCAGGATGCTGGCACTTGATTTAAAAATCTTCAGATGCAGGTTTGTGCTCTCAATAACCAGACAAGCAGAAGCTTAAAGGGATTGTGCCAACTTTTATTTTATTATCTCTTTTGGAAATGGGATTTGGAGAAGGGAAGGGAAGGAGATGTGCAAGGAGGAGCTGATGGTTGCAAAAAGGGGTGTTTTGGATGTACACTGGCAACAGTGTTTGTGTCTGACTGGAAATGACTGAAGCAGTAAAGCATGACAGGCAGGACACTGCCTCAGTGGATGTGCTTCCTTTACAGGGTTTTTGGTTTTAAGGTCTACTTTGTACGTTATTTCACATACAAAACAAAAAAAGTATATTTTAATGTCTATATATGTATTTGCATATATATAAGATATATATACAGACACATATTTTATATTCTTACAACCCCCAGCTCCTAAAGACTTCAAGTCTGAAGGGCCATGTGTATATATGCATTATAAAAAGAGATGCCAATCAATTGAGACAAGGCTTCCTTACTGGCTTCATTATCCTTATGATAAATAAATGGGCAAGATATCTTTAACTGACGTCTTGCACATGTGCAGAGAAAATGGGTCAGCCAAGCACCAAATGGCACCACCCACATTGTCCTGTCTCTGGCTATTCCTTGCAGGGGTGAAGTGTGTCTGCCCATGCTGTTCCAAGGATTTGGGGGACTCACCCCTGTGGAGTTTGGAGGGGAAGATTGAAGCATACTTGGTTCTGCTGCCCATGGGTCAGGCACCCTGCATGTTGGGGCTCCTATTTCTCCATTAGGGCTTCCCGTAGAGTGTTTTGGTTTCTTTATGGAGGAGGAGGAGTTTTAGTAGGCAAGAAGGGAAGGGGTTTTGAAGGGGAAAGACAGTCAAAATTCACCATACGATAGACAAATCTTTGCAAAGGTTTGTCTGCCTGCTCACTTCTCTCTCTCTCTCCCTCTCCCTCTTACGCTCTCATGTTCGCTCTCATTCTCTGCAGGACGTACGCTGTTGTAGGGCTAAAGATCTCCTTTTGTCAGGCTAAGGTCAAGTCCCTGGTTGGCAGAGGGCAGCCCTTCATACGGGCCTGTCCACAGCGTATTGGCAAGGGCTCAGGTTGGAAGCTGCTGTCTGCACTGCTGGGTAGGTGAAGTTGGCGTGCTGCTTGGCCTTCAGCCGCAGGCTGGCCAGGCTGGAGTTGCATGTGTCCCTGTACATGTAGGGGCTGGCTGTTGAGGCGTAAGGACAGGCACTGGATGAGACAGCAGAGTTGAGGCTCGGGCTGTTCAGGTTGTTGATGTTTCCCAGGTTGTTGAGGCTAGAGGCTGGTACTCCTGTCACTGCGGAAGGGACCATGGAGGAAGGCATGGTCATTGAGGTGATGGAGCTGGGTGGGGAGAACATGGGCTGGGAGGAGAGGGGACTGACATTCATGGAGTTGAAGAATGGAAAGCTCTTGGCTGAGAGTGGGCTGGTGGCGAGCCCCTTGGTGGCCCAGTTGTTGTAGGAATAGCTGGAATACACGTCATCATAAGGCTGCATCAGTCCATTGAACTGGGCTCCGAAGCTGTTCTTGCACAGTTCAGCCTGTTGGTTCCTCTCTCGTTTCCTCCATTTAGCTCTGCGGTTTTTGAACCAGACCTGCAAGAAATAGAGAAGGAGGGCATGGGAATCGCTCTGGGCTGTCCTTGGAAGGGGCCTTGCCCTGGTTTCTTTGCCCAGCAAACCCAGAGCAAAGGGCTGGGGATGCTCCCAGGGAGCTGGGAGGCTAAACATCAGGAAAGAGTTTCAGTAAGATGTCTGGGCTGCAGGGTCATCTCCCAGCAAGAATCACCACCTAGATCAAATTCCAACCACCGCCATTTCACAACACGCAGAATAAAACCCACCTCACTCAACAAACAGATGCCTTTTTTACAGGGAAAAGAGAGGAAAATACTTCTTGTATTTCCAAGTGACCAAAGCCAGGAGGTGGGCTTGGGGCTGTGTGACTTGGAGCAAAGTATTTGGGGGATGTGTCTTGAGAGCTGCTGAATGGAGGAAATAACCTCTCTTGTTTTTACTTTACTTCAGAACCAGCTTAGGGTGCAGTATATTATAAGTCTGTCTCCTAACAGGAAAATTTGTTAGTGTTGGAGGGGCTCAAACAATATAACTTCCTAGAGCATGGAAGCTACTGGAAGGCTATTCATGGTGCTGCCAACTCATATTTCTAGTAGCAGGGAGAAGCTCTCATTCCAGCTGGAGCAATGCCATAACATGCCTGTGATTGGACAGTGGTTTGTGAACCCCAGAGAGTGCCCTCCAGCAAGGCTAGGGCTGGGGAATGATGGCACTGCAAGGAAGGGGTCTGCTAGGTCGAGGCAGCCAGCTGGTGGTGCTCTGTGGGGCAGAACCTGGGCTTTGTATCTTCCTGTGTAATGGTAAGGTGGCCTTGGATCGGGAAGGCACAACCAGCATGAGGTGATACGTTTGTGGCTCGATGTGTCAAATCTCAAGTGTAGAATTTGGTGAGGTGTTTCCAAAATGGAAATTTCCTAGTGCTCCCAGTTCCTTCCCTGATTTGGGGACAGCTTTATCCTTGCAGCACAGCCAGCTTCTTCCCCACAAACTCAGGCCCAGGAAGGTGGAAGAGCTGCAGTCTTACCCGGACTCGTGCCTCTGTCAAGTTGGTCCAGACTGCAATCTCCTCCCTGGTGCTCATGTCTGGGTAACGGTTTCTCTGGAAAGTGGCTTCCAGCTCTTGGAGCTGCTGGCTGGTGAAGTGCGTCCTCTGCCTTCGCTGCTTCTTCTTGAGCGAGCCGTCTTCAGGGTTGGAGTCGTCCGTCTGGTTTTGCTGGGACTTCTCGGTGTCTGTGTGAGAAACAATAAAATGGGAGAGATCCCCTGAGTTAACCTGAGGGCTTGGATGCAGCTGGGGAGCCTACCTTGGAGCGATCAGTGCGTGCTCAGTGAGGTCCCCCTCCACTTCAGCCACCACTTATGGTCCCATTTCCCTCCCTTGTCCTTGTGAGCAGGCATCCACCCTGCACCAAAAACAATGGCCCCTTGATGCAGCACAGCTTGCCATCATTTAACTGCCATAATAGATATTATCTTCCAAGTGACTGGATTTAGATTTTCCAAACTTCCAGTCTCTGGTTTTCATCTGTTGCAGTTCACACGGGTGATAGTGGCAGAACTTACCCAGGTTAGGAGGTTCTTACTCTGCTTTAAATTCTCTGCCTAAGGTGCCCTCTAGAAAAACTGAAGAGAAATTGATGCTTATGGCACAGCAATGTTGCTGTGGACAGGTGATGGGAAAAGACAAATTGCCAGTGATAGCAAGTTGAGGCTGTTCAATTAACTAAACCTGAGAAACACAAATTTTCACCCTTCCTCCCTTCTCACTCCTCTACCTTCTTACTTAGGTGCACATATTTTGATTTTTAAAAAGTAGGAAAAGGCCTCTCTTTGACCTTATCACAAAGTACTCCAGCATCTCCCTTTCTTCCTACCTCTGCCTGTCTCTTCACTCAGAGACTCCTCTCCTAGAGGCAATGTCTTTCATTTCGTTGCCCCTTAAATGAACATCTCAAAACTTTCCAGCGTTCACACTGTTATCTAACCGAAACATACAGCTCAGCCTCCTCCTGAGCATTGAGACAATGTCTCAACGCTGAGCTTTGGGCTGCTGTGGTTGGAGGTGGGCAGCCAGGTGCTTCCCTGTGCCACAGCCCCTTCTGATGCTGTTGGTACTCTGCAAACAGGGGCAGAATGAAAACATAAGCATCTTCCCTGTAGTTGTCCTCCATAGATTGCCCAAGTGCTCGAATGGGACATTTTCTTTTTATGATGGAAGAAAGCTATAGCTTGTGTTTAATTCTGCTGAGAATCACAACGAGTCACCACAGGAGAAAATTATTCCAGTGAAAATAAATAATTTCTGATGTTCAACTCCTCCTATCTCTGATCTAGAAGCCAGGTGAAGTATTTCCAACTGAAAATCAGGTCTTCGGCAGGAGGAGAGTCCTTTTACAGTGGGAAATAGCTAAACTAAATAAAAATTATTGCAAATAAGCTCTCAAACTGTTCCACTTAGAAGAAAAACCTTTAAAAAATCCTGACATCACTCTGCTGAAATTCAGATTTTTGTCTGGTTTTGGTTCTTTGAGTGGAAAGCTTAAAAGGATTCAAAGTCCAGAAAAATCTGAGCATGAAGGTATCTGGTACATTCCCTTGAAAAGCAGAGAGGCAAGAAAACAGTAGCGTGGAATACAGTTGAGAGAGGAGAAAAAGGGTTCCTCAAGTCAGATGGATATGCTCTGGAAAATAGGCTCCATCTTTTCTGTTTAGCTTTTATGGGGCATAAGGGGGAATCTTAAAAGCATCTAAGCCTCGACAGAGAAAGGACTCTGCTGCAGGGCAGTGCTGTTCTAGCAGCAGGTGCTTTAATGGAGCCCAGCCCTTGAAGATGCTCCTGTCTCAGGAACCTGGTGCTGCTACCCCATTCCTGTGACAGCCTGTTAATTCAGAACTCTTCCTGCTGTTCCTGGAAACCCCTCCTTGTACTTGCCTTTCTCCAAAGGGAGCAATGCTGGAGTCACAGGAGCATTTGCAGAAGGGGCGCTCGCTCTCAGCAGAGGAAGGTCTGAGTGTGGTCAGAGGTTTGCTTCTGTGGGTATATCTTGCACTGACTGAAGCAATGTGGGTTCCCCACAGGCTCCTCACCACCCACCTCTCCTTCTGTGGCGCATCAAATGCTATCCACCAGCAGGAATGTGAATGCAAGGAGAGCGAGATGGCCATTGTTCACAGCAGCAGGATGTAAGCTGGTTCTTCCAAGCAGGAAGCTGCCATGTCCTGTTCCCGGTGCCAGGACCAGCTTGTGTTTTCATCCAGGGTGTATCTGTACAAGAACTGTCACAGTGCACTCTTGAAACAGACAAAGCCATAGGAACTGAAAAGTGGAACGAAAGAGCTTGCTGTGGTCCTGTGGTACTCTTCTCATTTCCATGAGCATCTTTGTGTGGGGATCCCGTGTTCAGCAGGACTCTTGGAAGCATGTTCTTAATGTGAATTTTTTGATAGTGGTTCTTGACAAGGATATAAATCTGACTTCTCTAGCTGAATGCTCTAAACTAGTATTGGAAGAGGGAGATTCATGCATTATCCATCTCTAAAACATTAAAAGGGGAGTGATACCACCACATCTGAGCTAGTTTTTAGGAATGGCTCAGTGCAGAAGAACTGACAACATTTGGGTTGTTTGTTCATCTGCAGAAGCCTGATGCATACAGGCAATATGTTCTCACCAGTCCCTGACAAATGTTTGTTTCCAAAGGGGCTGCTGTAAAGCAGGAGGCTGTGCCCTGATCAGGAGCTCCTGCTCAGGACTGCCCTTCTTCACACAGGAAGAAACTGTACCGAGAGGGAAGGAGAATGGAATGAAGGTAGCACTGGCTTACAGGCTGCATCTGGGTGGAAAGGACCACCAAGTATCTTGCTTTGGTATTCAATTCATCTCCTCAATACCTTCTGGTGTAGAGCTTTTCATAAATCTTGTTAAGTCTAAGGAGAAGTAGGAATCCTGACTTTGAGCCTGGAAAAATTCCTGCAGTTACAAGTTCATCTTGTCCTCTGTTTCCATACCTGCTACCTGTGGCTCTTTCTGAGCATTGCTTACAGGGAATGTCATCTTTTCTGCTTTCTCTCTACGCAAGGAAGAAGTGCTCTCTGTAAATGGGGCAGAGATTTGACATTGCAGTGGGGATCAGCAACGTGGCAATACAGAGAAAGAAGGGAGCCCACACAAGGATGTGGGTGCCCTGAATCCATGCTGAGAAGCACAGTATGGGAGAATGTGGGGCAGTTCTTTACACACCTCGCTCCTCATCCTTGCTCTCCTCCTACCTGTGCTGCCTAATGAAACCAACAGAAGGGGGTGTCACAAACCGTGCCATACTATCAGAGAACACTTGAGATCCCTGAGAGCTGAACTCAGGCAAGCAAGGTTTCTGTTCACTTCCTCAGGATCTCTTACTCTGTGGATGAATGAAACAGGGCCAAAGAGAAGTAGGGAGGCTGCTCTCTTGAGGAAGTGCCAGAAGTGCAGCCCTGTCCTGTCCCAGGCAGCCCTCAGTAGCCAGCTCTGCTCTGCCTGACACTGCTGGTGTGTGGCTGCCATCAGCCTGTGGTGCAAAGGCACAAGCTGCCAGCCTCAGCATGCAGGTAGAGCTGACAAACACCTCCCAGAACCATTTTATTTCTAGACCATTTAAGACAGTGAGGAACGATGTAGCCAGGCATCCAGCATTTATTGTCACCCCAGAATAGGCTGTGGAATAAATCTTGTGCACATTCGCCCACTCAATGAAACGACTGTGGTCATAGCTGGAATTAGCTGCTCATGCCTAATGGAAAAAAAAGTCAGTGCCTAAATTGGCAGTTCTGTGGCATGCCAGGGTGGGCTTGATTGGGAAGGCCACTTGAAGGGAGATGCTGTCATGCATCCAAAGCAGCTGACGAGGAGCCACTGAGCTTGGGGATGTGCCCAACTAAGGTACAAGTGCATTGGGGAATTTGACAGGTGGATTCTCTGACCATAGTTATCCCACCGTAACTCCCTTCATGATACTTACTCTGGGGAATGTTAATCTGCATCGTTATACTCATTAGCTTTTGCACATGGGTGAGCCTGGAGGCTTTACACTAAGAGCAGTAGGCTGTCCCCAGCCCTCCCCTCCCCTCATGCTGGCACTAGAGGAGTAGCTTTGCATTGTCCTGACACATCCAGAGTAACAAGGGATGGAGCAGTCACTGGATAGATGCAAAATCCAGGGGAAGCCATAGCATTTGGTAGCTGATTTCTGAACAGGTATGAATGATGATGTTTTTTATTCAGAGCCTGATAAAGAATGCAGCAGACTTGGGGTTAGTTCAGCCTTTGGGAATGGTCAGAGGCACCTCCTGGGGAGAGCAACAGCCTGCTGCAGAGCCTTGCACCGAGGCACAGGTGAGCATGCTTTTTCAGCCAAAGCAGGAGCAGGACAGTGCTTCCCTTCTTTCTTATTGCCTGAACCTGGGAAGTTCAGCCCATGGTTTACCTTTAGCATTGAAAGTTTAAACCTAAACAATTTAAACAGAGTTAAAAAAAAAAAGGCAGTTTAAAATTAGGTGTAGCCTTCTGTGCCTTGGATAAGATTTCTTATATTGTGGGGAGAGCTCTGCTGCTCTGGGGATACTGTTCAGGCAAATACAATAAAATCTTGCTTGGGCTGTGACCTGGCTTGCCTGGCTCCTGCCTGCCATGGGCTGTGCCCTCTGTGAGCAGTGGCTACCTGCAGCCAGGGCCAGGCAACTCCATGGCTGGAATGGTGCTCTTGCCCTCCCGATGGCTGTCATTGCCATATGCACCCCTATGCCTTCTCCCTGCTTGCTGGGACAGCCATGCTGCTACAGCATTGTGCTGGCTCCCCGTACAACAGGAAGCTCCGTGTATCCCTGGGAGCCCTGCAGCTGGTTCCTGCAAGCCACTGGTGAACCAGATCAAACCAAAATGACAGGTCAGGGTCTTTCACGCCTCTTGAGCCTTGCACTCACCACTGTGGTCCTGCCCTTTGCAGCTGTGCTCGTGTTGAGGAGTTCCAGAGTCCGAGAGAGACAAGGCTGGGCTGCGAGCCTCCGTGTCTGCCAGAAGGTTGAAATCCATGGGGCAGGGATGGGTGGTAGAGGAGGAGGAATCTGAAAAACAGCAGTCACAGGGTGATCAGGGAGATGAATCTATGTGTGTGACCTCTCCCCACACCCTCCAGCAGGGACTTGCCAATCCTTGAGGAAAGGTCTGGGAAAAGTAAAGGATCCCTGTGTGATCCTTGGACCCCTTTGAGTTTCCTGGCTGGAAAATGGACATACCTGGCTTTCTGCTGAGCTTCTCTATAAATCAAAGATCATCTAGTGACACTTCTATTTGCAGCCTTCAGAGAAAGAGCCTCCAATTTATAGGTGACATTCAGACTGAAATAGCAACGCCGGGAGCATGCTGTGTAATGGAGATCTGAGGAAGTGGTTCTGGGCCAGCCAAGGGCTGTTAGCACCTTCCCCAGTCATCCCACCTCTCCCATCTTCCCTGCCCTCTTTCTATCTTGCTTCTCCACAAGCTGGTCAAGCCCAATTAAAGCTGTCCAGAGAGCACTACATGCACACATCCCAAAAGAAAAGCACTCCTGTGCCTGGCACTGATAGAAGGCACATCTGCCTGCACAGCCACTGCTACAAGCAGGGACCCAGGCAGTGTAAGTGGACTCCTTTGGGGTACATAAGGGCCTCTGGAACCTGAATTAACACAGGAATCACATTACATGCCCTTGGGTGCCTGGGAACTAGTGATCCTGGCTGCAGAAGCAGTTCACTTCCAACCTTAGGTCATCCTGACTGAAGGCTCCCCATGTCCCCTCAAGTGACTGTTCTGTACTGGTGAGGCATCTCCCCTAGATGAAAGCATTCCAACTGGAAAGCTGGTGGTGCTGCTCCACACAACTGCAGGAATCACTGTGACTCCTCTGCCACCTCTTTCCTCACCTCTGTCTCAAGATCAATTATTTTCATGATTATTCTCTCATTTACTTCCTTGGGGCCCCTCCACCCTCCACCTGTATTGCCCAGAGGAGCTCAGCTGAGAGTACCACTTTGTTCTGGACCACGCTGGATGCTCATGAAGAGGCAGATGTGAAGCAGTAAGTGCTCCAAGTCTGGCCACATCCCCTTGGAAAGGTGAGCTGGCCCTGTGCTAGCCCTTAATTTGAGTTTTGGATCATAATCCTGGCAAATGTAGGATGTTGCATTGTCACCAGTGCATGGCTTATAAAGACTGGATCACTTGGAGGGGACCACAGCAGCTTCTGAAGCTTCAGCCACCTCCAGCTGATACCTCACCTTCCCAGCAAGGGATCCGCTCCCTCTAAAACATAACAGCAGCCAATGCACTGTGCCAGGATCTGGGACCCCTGGGTTTAGGGAGGTTTGGACCAGGTGTTTGGGACTTCCAAACTGCATGCGGAGGTCAGTTGTAAAGATTGGATTCTAGGTGGTGAAGGACTGCTCAGCCCCTCAAATCCATGCGGGTCAGGGAGGGAGCGTGCTGAAGGCAGTCTGGACTGTGCTAGTGTTTAGACATGTAAACAAGAGATTAATCACATAGCTGTTGCACCTCCTTTGGAGGTGGATGACAGTGACTAAGAATGTATTTTCAGAGCTGTCTAAAGCCTCCTGTCAATTTGTGCAAGGCTGCCGCCAGAGCCCTTGGCAAGGCTGATCCCCATACCTGCAGCATGCTTCCCAGACTGCAGTGAGAGGGCAGGGAGCCATTTCTAATGGTTATCTGGCTTGCTTCTGCAACTGATCTCACTCACAAACCCCCTAGCAGTTTTCCTTGCCCTCCCCTACACTTGGTCTCCACTCCCAGCCTTTCCCAGGTACTGGAGGATCTGTCTCAACACCAGCCTCAGTCACTGCTCTCTGGAAGCAGCATCTAATGAAGGGCCCCGGTGCTGTTTCCCAGACCTTTGCCTTGCTCTGGGTTTCTCCTCTCCTATGGGAGAGAAGTGGCAGGGCTCCATCTTTGCCAGGCGGCTGGTTTCCATTTCCACCTCGTGGTGAGCCTGACCTTTGATGTCTGCCGGCTGTGTTAAGCTGCTGGCAGCAGCAGGGCACAGCCCTGTTGCTTTTTGCCATGTGTACGTACACAAAGTGATGTGACAGGGGCTGTGTTTTCTTTAATACCTTTGCATGGAGTAGGGGGAGTCCATCTGCTGCTGATATTGCCATGGCTTTTAGCATTACTCTCAGAATTATGCAGAAACGCACAGTGAATTAATTCCATGGATTAAGTCTTGATTAAGATGTGTGTCACTTTGCTGTCTCAGAATTTATTAAGAGCCCTTCTTGAGGCTGCAGCAGATGGAATTTCTGCCCAATGTTTGTAGATGATAATTTCCCCTCTTCTACAGCCATTTGCATATGATTGCATCTGTCAAGCACAATTTCCTCTCTTCTAGGGCTTGACTCTGTACTGGACCAGATTTAAGGAGGAATTCAGATTCCTGCCTTGCTGTAACTCAAGGACAGTGTCCTTCTGTGCAGGGTCCTGTATGCTTTTTTTTGCACATCTTGCATTGCTTTCATCTGTGTGAACTAGAGTGAAAATATTAAGAACAGGGAGTGGTATCTTACAGCTGGTTCCATAGGTGTAAAAGACAACACAAGGTACAGTGCTCAGGGAGACCCAGTCCTGCTATTGAAAATTCATGTCCCATTCCTGACTGCACCAGTGCAGCAGTTGCAAGGTTGATCCAAGCTCCTGGATGCAACCCAGCATGCTAGGCCTGCCTCAGAGATACAGTGGGCACCTAGATTAAAACTGGTATTAAAGTGTGGCCAGTATTCAAGATGAAACTGGGACTTGTGGCTGAGCATAAGTTTGCTTTCTGAACTGAATTTAAAACCAGGAGGATTTCAAAGAGGAGATGTTGTACGTATATTTGTAATTACATAACCTATAGCATGTGCCATACTTGCTGGCATCAAGGAAAGCCTTCTTAGTTCACTGTGAGGAGGTCACAGAGAAGCAAAAGCAAAGGGAGGGGCGGATCTGCTCACCATGGTTATAACAGCAGGAAAAGTCTGCAATGGGGAGAGCACGTGAGCTCGGTACCAACGTATTTACCCAAAGGTAACCTCATGCTACTGATACAAAAGGCTGTAGGTATTATTCTAGATTATACAGCCCTTTCGGATTCAAATAAAGGAGCTTTCTTCCACATTGGCTAGATTTAACCCTAGGCAGAGACATTAAGAAAGTCAACGCTAAACCTTTGTGGCATTTCTACTAAGTTGTTTGCCTGGTCTCAAGGAGTTACTGAAATTGGCACCTCAAAAACATCTTTAGATAAAATCAAACTTATCATGTCCATTTGAGTCTTCATATCACTTTCTTTTAACATAAAAGAACAGTTTCTTTAGGGACAGCTCCTGTACCAGCGCCATGCAGCCAGGCTTGCTCAGAGGTTTCAGTTTCATAAAACTAGCCATGGCTCCTAGCCTGCTCCAGCACCTGTAACTCTTTCCATCGACATATGTTACTGCTTCTGAGATAAAGGTTCGCAAACCCGTAACAAACACACCTCTTCTTCCATTCACTGCCTGTGTGCATCCTCCACTTGGTGCCCACGTGAAGGTGCTGAGGCCACCTGTGCAAGACCCTCCAGCCAGAGAGGGAGTTGCCATCCCTGCTCCACAGGCATGGTGGATAGCAGTTCTGGCTTGAGGCTTTTTAAATTCACCTCTTTTCTATTTCTGTGTCAGTTCCCAGCTGCCCAAGCCAGGGCTATTGGGGTGGGAGAAGGAGGGCACTCCTGCATGAGGAGGGCAATCTTGTTTACCCAAAAAAAGTAACAAGGGTCCCTGTGACCCCTCTACTGGTTCTCAGTATCATGCTGCTCCATCACCTGTAGCAAAGAAGCCTTTTCTTGTTTGGTTGGTTTTTGTTTTTGAGGGGGCAGGAAGGAAACATAATGGCTAACTTCAAGCCAGGTAAGGCTAATCATACAGCTTTTGTGATGTGGATGTTGCCTGTTGAGAGCTGCCTTCAGACTGACAAGTGTGTGCTGCTTGACACTCTGCACTACCATTGGGGAGCAGGCTACCCGCTGAACTTGCTTCAGCAGGTTGATCTGGAGGGAAAAGCTGTCTCTTGTATTGGCTTCCCATGGGTATGCAGGGGTGCTTCAGCAAGGACCTGGTGCTTCAGGTCCCTAAGCAGCCGCACAAGGACCACTGGTGACCCAAGGGTAGGAGGGAAGCCCTAAGCTGGCCTACCTCCAGCAGATCAGCACAGCCCTGTGGACCTGTGAGCTTCCTCCACTGCCTCTACCACCCGACAGGGCCAGGGTAGCTGAATCCTCTGTTTGGAATCACTGATCTCCACAAAGAGTTCAGGGTTATCCCTCAGGCTGAAAGGCACTCCACAATCAGTTGGAGGGAAGTGTCCTTTCTTTCTTCCATTGCCTGAGGTGAAGGTATGATGTTACACTAGATTCTTAGGGTCAGAGCTGTCTCTTCCTGCTCCATCAATCGCAGAATTCAAACTGCTGGGGGGAATCCGCAGTTCCTGATAGAGTGTTGCTGATTGCTTCACTCTTCTCATGCTCACATTGCCTGTGTGCTGGCTTACTTTTAGCAGAGACAAATATTTGGGACCCTATTTAACTGCACATTTTCAGGAAGATGATCTGTCTCTGTACTTTGGACCCTGTGAGGGGCTGAGCTAAGGTGAAACAGCCCCTGCCTCTTCCTCTGCCCCCTGTCAAAGAGGAAGTGGCTGAGGCTGTGCCTGTTCCCGCCTGGAAGAGCATTTTGTTCTCTGTATACATGCGTTTGTTCAGGGAATGGTGTCATCAGAGTGCCTGCAGGCTGGGATTTCAAGTGTTACACCTGCACAGCACATGAATTGCTCAGCAACTTGAGAGTCTTTTTGCCAGCCAACACCAGCACTGTCTGCAAAGGGCTCTTTCCCTGCTGCTAGAAAGCAAAAAGTATGGGATGCGGGACAAGAGTTAATCTTTGTTTCCTCAAGACTATAGAAATACAACTATGGGGAGACCAGGGTCACCCACTGCTAAACATCTCAGTGTAGCTTTAAGTCCCTAATCTTAATGGAATTGCAGCAGGAACCGAGAGTGACCATTAATCACTGCAAGATAAACAGTAGCAGCCAACTGGTGACCCAGAGCACAGGGCCATTATGGGACAGGAGAGCCAAGCTGCCTGCTTCCAAAAACATCAGGCTGTGCACAGCCCCAGGCTGGCTGAGCAGTGCTTTCGGGTGCACACTCAGAAGTGGATCATTGACCTCCAGCAAGGGCTGAGTCACAGGTTATAATAAACTTTATTTCTCAATTTAGTCCTTGCAGCTGGGCACTAACCCCTGAGCTCTGGCACTGGTTTCATAGTGGTGTGTGCTGCTTTGAAGCCTGGAACATGATTTGGGGGGTTTATTCCTCCCATCAGGAGGAATTTGCAAAGCTCCCTGAGGCACTTAGTATCTTTACTGTCAGAACAAGTTGCCTGGCACTGCCCCACAAACAGTGTGGGTTGGAGAGCACTGCCAGCAGTGCATGGTGCCATGCAAACTGCAGCAGCCCCAGGCCCTTGCTGCCAGGCTTCCTGTCCAGCACAGGCTGGCTCTCTGACAAGGGGGTTCAGATTGTTTCTCATTGCGTGCATGGCTCTATGGAGAAGTTTCCAATAATGTGAGGTGGGAAGGTAAGGTGCTGCGGCTGACTTGGTTTATGATGTAGGTGAAACTACTCGACTGTTCTGGGACTCTATCCTTCATCTCAGAAATCATGTTAATGAGCATATCTGAGCCGGTGAAGGTAATGAAGCAAAATTCCTTTAAGTGCTTTCAGATCTTCAGATAAGAGGTGTTAGGGAAATGCCCAGCCTTGCTGGACACTGCCTAATGCATTTCCCCGGGGCTGGCAGCAGCCTGCAACGTGAGAGCAAGCTACTCACTTCTTTCACTTTGACAGGAACCTCCAGCTGCAGAGGAGGGTGACGGCTGAAACTTCTGCTCTGGGCAGCAGAGAGTTAATAGATTGCCTGTATTCTGGAGGATTATCACAATGGAAATGTCCCAAGGATTGACAGCTCCATACCCATGTCCACAGCAAAAAAAGCCCACAATGGAATGTGTCCCATTCGCTTATTTGATGGGCCACACTGTGCTCCTGTGCCGTGGAATTGCCCTGATGCCACCATGCCCTGTACATGGTGCATCATTCTCCCCAGTGGGTGTGTCTGTGGCCCCCAGACTGGTGCAGACCCTGCTGAGCTGAAGCATGGGGTTCTGCAGAGGCAGGGCAACATGCTTGGGCTTGGCTTAAGGCAAGTTACTTGCATAAGTATCTGTGGACCTCAGTGCTGCCCTTAGCCTACCTAGATAGTTTCTGAAATAGTGCATAAAATTTGAAAATTAATTTCTAATCCTAGCACAGAAGAAAAAGTCCTGCCATACTTTCTGCAAAGTTGTTTTTTTCCCTAAACTAAACATTCATAATTCTTGCATTCTTGTAAGCACTGTACAGCAGGTCTTGCTGTGTCCAGCTGGGTTTCCAATGTCCCTTGGACGCTCAGCCTCTATGGGGCTTTTGGCACCTCGGCTCTCTAAACCAGGACTGGGATTTTTTTTCTGACAAGCTGTGCAGCTATATTAATAAAGCTATGCTTTGTTACGGCTTATTTTGTTTGTTAGGCATCTGGAACAAAATAAATCAGCAAAGACTCAGTTTTGCCCAAACAAATTTTGATCGCACGAAGTTGCTGGCGCGGTGCGGCTCCACAGCGCAGGAGTGCTGGGAGTGAGGGCATGGTCTGCAATTATGGGGTAAGAAAAGTCCTTCAGGGAAATTAATCCCTTTGTTTTAGTGAAGGGGGAAAATAGACTGATTTCAGTAAGAAATTCTGCCTGTGAAAATCTTGTAACCAAAACAAAGGACCTGCTAAAGCATTGGCCTGGCCTGAACACGCCGACCCTGCTCTTCCCTGCCTACCCTTGTCCACTCCTGCAGCCCCATCAAGCTGGCTCCAAAGCAATCCCTGCCACCACTGAGGGATCTGCCTGTGTCCACATATGAGAAATAGTTGCATAGCCTCAGCAGACAAGGGACTCTTGCAGAGCCAGGAGCGAGATGAGACAGTTGCAAGCCAGGATCCTGGGCAGGGATGAGAGGCGCAGGCATCCTGCCTGCAGCTCAGGGCCGGACACACGCTGCTCATGCAGCAGCAAAGGCCACCAGGGCCTGGCATCAGCAGATCGGTATGTGTTGCTGTATTTATTTGGGCGATTGCATGAATTTGACTAATTATTCTGGCAGTCAAAGGAAACTGGCCCAATTCCTGTGGGGGCTGTGCTTGCAGAAGCTGGGCAGAGTCTGTGGCTGTAAAGTTGGCCCATTTTAGGGAGGCCCAGATAGCAAGATCAAGGACTGGAGCTCTGTGACTCCAGCTGCTGTCAGTAGATTTGTATGCAGATGGAGGGGGCAGTGGATGACTCAGATTTTATCGAAGATGTAAATGATTCCCACAATTAGTAAACATGCTTAAGAAAGCTCCTAATCAAGCAGGTGATGCGGGGAGGGTTGAAGGTCAGGAAGGATCCCCTGCCATCAGCATGTCACACCCTTATGGCTGGCTGATCTTGGTGTACTGTAGAACTGCCAGTGTCTGCCATCCATCAGCAGTTCTGCTGGAAATCCTTTCTGGAGAAGTTCAACTTGATCACAAACATTTGTTCTATGACAAAACTTGGCAAAATCGGCAGCTAGAAAGAAGCTTTTTTTGGAGGGGTGGTGCTAGATTGTTGTTTTAATACACCTGTCAGAGCCCAGAAGGTTGCAGAGCTGCCGAGGGAGAAGGGGTGACTGCCAGGAGTGCCATGATGTCCCCACCAGCCACCATGGCCAAAGAGCAGCTCTGTTGGTTAAGGCAACAAGAGCCTAGAAACATCTGGCTTTCTCCGAAGGATGTGTTTTCTCACAGTGCAAACCCACAGCGCGGGAGGGAGCTGATGTCTGCTGCGTCTGACTGTAAAGTTTCCTGATGATTTGTCTTTTTTTTTCCCCCCAAGCAATTTATATTTAAATTTTTTTAAACCTCTCTGGCAGGAAGACCCTTGCAGGACGAAGGCCGCTGTGAATAAAACAAGCGGATGATCTCAGCCCGCAATATCCCTCCTCCCCTCTTCCTTGCGATACTGCAGCTGGTAGGGCTGGGGCGGGAGGCGGGTGGCTCCGGGAGGGATGCTGGAGCTTGCTCCCCCACAAACTCCGTCTTTATGGACCTTGCAACATGCCCCGAAGGTCAGCCTGTTTACCCAGACACTGTTTGAAGGGGCCGAGGAAGGCGATTAGCAAACACTGTCGGGGCCGATCCTGCAGCGCTTTGCGCGGGGCCTGATCTGGCAGGATCGGGCCCACGGATCGCCGGATTTTCCTGCCGTGCACCCGCAGCGACCGGTGACATCGTGGGTATCGGGGGCGAAGAGGAGGAAGGGCGGGTGGGCAAGCAAGGGGGGCTGGCAGCCCCTCTCCCGCAGCCTCTCGCCCAGGTGCCCCACCCGGGGCCGTGGCAAAATGTCCCGTGTCCCTAAATCCAGGGGCACGACAGACATTGCAAGCAGCAAAAACAAGACGTTTGATTTTGGGGATCCTGAAATGCAGTGTGCTGCCTGAGGACAGTGTACAAAGTCTGCTTCTCCTTTTATTTTTTTTTCCTTCTCCCCTCCCCGGTTCCCCCGCCAAATCCTTAGTTTTTCCATCTGCTCGAGGCCACATCCCATGCGGAGCCTTGGGAGGTAAGCAGTTTGGGCGGGTAGGAGAGGAAGCTGCAGAGCCCTAATTACTCAGCCAGTCTGGCCCTCGGGCGATCCCATCAAAGCGGCTCGGAGAGCAAAGGGACGGGGCAGAGGGATGTGAGCCGTCTCAAAACGCTGCTGCCTGGGTCACACCACCTCCCTCCGACGGGGCAGCCTACTCCAGGAACGGGGCCGTACAGCAAGAAATGCCTCTGCTCGCCCAGCCTTCTGTCACCCTGAGAGCAACCTCTCCTGCAGGGAGGAACTGGAGGGAACGGCTTTCCAGCCTCCCACCCTGGCCCGGGACTAGGGCGTATCTGAGCTCAGGCACTGGTGTTTTTAAACACCGTGATTAAAAACTACCCAACACATATTAAGCTGTGAAACCCTTTTAAATGGGACACAAAAGTGCATATTCTACTTTGGTATTTCTCCCTGGTTAGGTTATGGATCCATACCAATACTGACCTTTACAGCTCAACTAATTTACCATAAAGATCTAATTTTTTTGAATCATCCTGATACATCCAGTCCTCTAGAAATTCTTACTTATTTTATTTTGAAAGAAAACCTCCATACATTTGCTTTAAAAAATAGCCTTGCAGTAAATGCAAACAAAAAAAAAATCCCAACTTGTAGAACTGGAAGTTGGGATATTGTGGCACCAAAAATAAATCTGATGGAACAAAAAGGGAATTTCATGTGGTTTTCATTGTCAAGTCTAAGCTCAGAAACAAACAGGAAATAAAAATGGCTAAAACAAAAGAGATTTCTTTTAAAGTGTGTTCAAATCTAAGTGGGGAGCTGCTTTATGTGGGAGGGATTCTATGTTTATTTGCTTTTCAAAAAAATGAGTAAATAAAAATGTCCACATGCAGACAGGTCAACTTGATTTACAGTTAAATCCTCATGCTTCACAATGGTAATTTATAATCAGCTTTTCTAAAGAAAATTAGACTTGCATAAATGGCAGCACTGGAAGGGGAGAAGAGACAATGGGTGATGGGAAGGATGCTTCTGCTTTAGATGAGGTTGATGGCAAGAAGGAACGAAGAGGGAGAGAGGTGAAAGTAACTACAAACTCTCCAGTCGTTAATTTTATTCTATTTTTGTACTTTTTCAGTTTTTGCGGGTGCTGAGCCTTCCAGCCCATGCCACACAATTGAAGCTCCCCAAGTAGCAAATAAATGTAGTTATTTAAAAAGAGTAGCCTGTAGAACCAGGACTATGAGATCTAGAGTGGCATATGTACTGTATCCTCCCACCAGAGTTTCTTAGGTTCTCAGATTTGGAATTGTGGAACTTGTTTGATAGGGGTTTACAAACAGGTGTCTTAATCACAGTAGTTCTTATGGTGATTTTGTGGGGTTAATTTAGTTCAGGCAGGACCCAGCTTCCCCAAGCTGGGGATCAGCTGAGATCCCTAGTAGCTGCTACAGCCCTATTAATGCATCTCTGAACATTCTGAACAGTTGAAAAGTCAGATGGACAAAATTAATAGCAGTTTCTGCAAACTCGGTTCTGGTTTCTCTCCTCTTTTGCACTATTCAACAGTGTGTAAATGTTTATTTTCTGGTGGAGTTGCGGTTTAGGAGATAGCAAAGAGTATCAGATTGAGGGTCTGGGGACAGAGACTGTATTTCTAGGGCAGATCAACTAATTTTGCCAGAGCTCAGTTTCTCCTCTGCTCAACAGAGATATTTCCCTTCATGCTACAGCATCCAGAGATCCACCTATGGAAAAGCTAGAAGGCTCCTGAGAAGAGAGATCATAAGGTGCAGCTCTTCAGAAGCGAGTGCTACAAGCTTGAACCTGTACCCTGCCAATCAACAGGAAATTTCCTGTTCATATGCAGAGGATTGCCCCCTTCCTGAATCTCCAACACTCTCCATCTCTTTTTAAAGCCTCATAATAGAAATGTTTCTCAGCTTCCGCCCAGCTAGATGTCCTAGTTCCTTCCTGAAAACAACTTTTAATAGTTAATTTTTGCTGAAAACCAACAGATCCACTGCTAACCATCCCACAGGAATTTGTAGCTCTGGCTAGGATGCAGTACCTGTTCTCCTCTGGGGTTAGAGGGAGATGAGGATTTCAAGCAAAACCTTTCCCACAGAAGCAACCCCCTCTCTGCCGAGTCTGGCCTTGGTCCCTTGTGCTGCCAAGCTTCCAAGATCAGCCTGTGGACTCCCTTAAATGCCCCAAGGAAGCCCAGAGCTAATAACCAGCTTCATTCAATTCCCAGTCACATTATTATCCAATCTGCCAGAGGCATTAATATTCAGAGGTGAGGTGGGAGGAGGGCAGGGGTGCTGGCAAGGGGGAGCAGCACACAAAGGGGAGGAAGGGAAGTGTGGTGGACTGGCCTCAGAAATCTTCTTTCTCCAGCTGTCTGAAACCCCAGCCCATTTCAGCTGGGTGTTGACAAGAGAGGGTTCTTCCTACAGCCTCAGTGTTAACTTCAACACCAGCTGGTGGAGGCTGTTCCCCAGCCAACAGCAAATGCCCAGCCTGGGCACAGCCTAATGCCTTCAGTCCCGGTGGCCCACAGCAAGAGAGAGAGCTTTGCCCCCTCTGCCATCAGGCCGTAAGTAAATAGCAATCTCCCATTTTTAAACAGCCAGAGAAATAGATAAGCCTGTTCAGTGATGCCACAGCCTCCTGTTTCTGACCCTCCTCCCTTCATAGCCCCACAATCTCATCCCGCTGCCTTCCTGATGCAGGGCGCATAGCATGAAACCAGCAGTTCTCCCCATCTGGGACTTTGTTCCCAGCCCAGGTACCTCCCCTGTCCCCAAAGCCAGGGCACATGTGCCAGGTCACGAGACAGACCTCATGTCCCCAGCTCATCTCATCTTCCTTTTGGAGCGGTCTCCTAGATCAGGTTTCTGGCTTTTTCTTTTTGGCAGTCTCCAAAGTCAGCCTCACCTCTCAGTCTCAAGGTTTTGGGTAGCATCTGACAGAGGGAAGATGCCATTCTTTTTTGCCACCTCTCTGTAGGGTACATTAACCAATGCTTTTGCAATCCAATCACAATTTGCGGATCTATTAATTGCCTGAATTAAGCCCTTATAGAAATGCAATAGATATTAAGTGAGGCTTGCAACAGTTTCTCTGACAGAGATTGATATTGCTTCTTAAACCAGTGTCTTGGACAGGAGACAACTCGGGAACATAGGTGGGCTTTCATGGGGGGAACCTGGGCTGCAGGTCAGGCAAACTCAGTAATTACAGTAATAGCAGGAAAACCACCACCCTCACCCAGACTCCCCGCCAGGCTGTCAGGGAAAGACATCTCCCTTGTGAGGGTTCCTTGTAAGGAGTACTGGGCATGGTGCAACAATTTGTTAACGTAAAATAATAATAATAATAATAATAATCATAATAATCATAATCAAACCCTGCTCCACTTCAGCAGACATTTACAGAGACTGAAAGCAGCTACCATGCTCTGACAGTCCCTCAGGAGCCCGCAGGCTCCTTTGTCCCTCTCAGCAAGGCACCATCAAAGCCTGCACAAACACTCATCCCTTCAGCTCACCGACAGACTGAGGGGCTTGGGAGGTGGTGCTGGGAGCCAGGGAGACCCTGACCCCATCGCCAAAAAGGTGGTCCTTTCTCTGTCTTTGTAAGGTGGGACAGGAACAGAGGTGACTCTCCTGAAAGACAGCTTTCTGAGCAGTTGCTTTTAGCATCTCCCGAAATTGTAGAGGGGATAGAGCCATTTCATCCCTGGCATCTTCCAGGTCACGGGCCATGGGTGGAAGACCCACAAGCTTGTCTGGGGGACGCCAAATTCCTCTCTTTGCCTTCAGCCCTAGACTCCACTTAGAAAGTGGACAGATCGCGGGCCCGTCGGTGGGGAAGCTGCCTCCCTCTCAGGTGAAGGAACGGGGAGGCAGATGAGAGACTAGTTTTGATTCCTGCGGCGCCAGCTCGAAGCATCAGCCGGGTGCGGAGGCCGGGTGCTCACCCCCCGAGCTCTGCCGGGCACCGGCGTCCTGCAGCAGCGTGTTCCTCTGTGGCCGCCCGTGCGTTGCCGAGCTCTGCACCCGGGTACCCCCCGGGCCGGGCGGGAAAGGGGCGCAGAGCGGTCGGGGGACCGCTGCCTCGAGCTGCCCAACCCCAGCAGGGACGGAGGGGCTGCGGCAACTCCCTCCAGAGCCTCCGCAAGGCCCTGGCGCTGCCGGGGGGGAATCCAGCCCCCTCCCCGCTCGTCCCCTCAGCTGTCCAGCCGCGGGGGCGCCGGGTGAGGGGCCGACAGGTGTGTCCCGCTCGGCGGCACCGGGCCCATCGCCCCCCCCTCGCCGAGCCCGCTCCAGCAGCTGCGGCGACGCGCGGGCATCGGCCCCCGCCTCGGCCGCCCTCCCCCGCCAGAGCCGAGGCCGCGGGACGAACCCGTTCCTTACTCCCGCTCTGAGGAGGAGGTCGGGGGAAAGGACAAGGGGGTGCCGAGCTGGCGGGCTGGCCCTTCTCCCGGAGCCGCACTCGTTGAGCGGGGAATAGCCGGGGGAGCGGACGGTGTCGGTCTCCGTCGGGCACCCGCTGCAGTTAGCCGGGCTTCGCAAGCACCAGCGTGGCGGAGGGACGCCAGTTTGCACCGTGTCCCCGGCGCCGGGGAGGCGGGAGAGCCCGTGCAAGCGCCCGGAGGTCCGACCGCCGGTTCTGCCCGCAGACTCCCAGCGCCGGGCGGCCGCGCTCCGCCAGGGCGGCTCGATGGCCCCGGTAGAGCCGCCGCGGGAGTCAGCGCTCCCGCCCCCGCGGCCCGACCAGGTCTGTTATTCCCGGTCGGATCCCCGGCACCCCCTCCGCCGGCGCGCCGTAGCCAGCGGCGTCCCGGGGCAGGTTCGCTCCGTTCGCGGGGGCCGGCTCGCCTTTTCCCGGCGCTACAGGGAGGTCGGCTCTGCTGTAAACAGGAGCTAGCCCATTACATAAATATCATTTATCCAACTGTCCAAAAGCCGTCGGGCTGCCTTCCTTTTCCCCGGCGACGTCTCCCCGCCTCTGCTCCCCGCGCCCTTCTCTCCTGGACCCTGAAGACAGCTGAGCCGCAGCCCGCAGCGCCGTTATTTACAGCGAGCCCCGGCTAATTTAAACAGCCCCTGCCCCGCTCGCCCGAGTGGAAAATGACTAAGTTTAGTAACGGCAAGAGATTCCGGCTGCGCTTGTTGGGAAGGGGCCTGCGACGGCCTCGAGGGGACGGCCGGGGCTGCGGCAACCCGGCGGCGGCGAGTGGGGGGCCGCCGGGCCCTACAAGGACAGAGCAGTGGAATCGCCGCGCCCTGCCGGGCAGGCAGCGCTCCCCGCAGCGACGGGGGACAGTTCCACCGCGCACAGCCCCGGGACCCCTTCTGGACGGCAAGGCAGGGCACGATCCGCCCGCTCGCACCTGGCTGCCGCCCCTTGCCCCCCGGGGAGGCGACGGAAGGCGGGCCCCGCGCGGGAGCGGGGCTGTCCCGGTGCTGCCGGGCAGGGAACGCCGAGCCTCCCCGCTGGGGATGCTCTTACCCTGTGCCGGCGTCGAAAAGGTTACGGCCGGCCGGGCTAGCATGGAGGGGCTCATGGAGAAAGAAGGGGAGAAGCCCGCCCGGAAGGCTGAGGACGGAAAGGCACTTACAGCGGCTCCAGATGAGGGCTCGGCTGGGTGGCCTTAATCCTGAGAGAGGGGCGAAGCTGACCCCCGCCCCGCGGCCCGGGCTGCTCTGCCGCTGTCAGAAAGTAAATCCCCCCGGCTGCCCGGCCACTCTGCGCCTCGCTGCCGGCCCGCTGCTCACGGGGAGGGCGGAGGCGGAGGGCGCCGGCCGACTGCCTCCCATTCACCCTGGCCATTCACTTTATGGCGGGCGGCCGGCGCCCCCCGCCAGCTGCACCGGGCGCCCCGCTCCCGCCCGCCCCATTCCAGCTGCGCGCCCGCCGCCGCCCGCCCCGTCCAGCGCCGCCCGCCCCGGCCCCGCCCCCGGCCCGCGCCGACCAATCGTCCCGCGCCTCATTTGCATACGGCCGCAGCCCGGCTCTGGAACTGGTCGAGGCGGGCGGTTGGCCCCGCCCTCCCCGCACTGGCCCCGCCCCGTCCCGGCGAGCGGGGCAGGGTGAGCGGCGGGGCGGAGGCGGGGGCAGCTCCCGCGGTCGGGGCTGCGGCGCTGCCACCCGGGCTGTGCGGGCAGGGTACAGATGTGCATGTGCACTGATACACTGCTGTTGTCGCCGCAGGTACCGCGTGCCTCGTTCAGTGCTCGGCCACCGGTACCCTGTGCTGAGCATCCGCTCCGCTCAGTACCGGCGCGGCGAGCCTGTTCGGGCTTTGCAGTTAGAGCCACCAGCCAGATAGAGGTTTCTGGGGGGAACCAAGTCCGTAGTCGGCTGCTGGAAGCGTCTTCCTGCACGATGGAGCAGCAGTTGCAGGGGAGGCTTAATCACAGGCCAGTTACCGGACGCACTGCTGCGGCTCTCGGTGGTACCGAGAAGCGCTTCCCTGCCCATACTGTGCCGCTGCCGGCTGTGCGGGGAACACCGCCCTCCTGCCCGCTGATGTTGCTTGTTGATTTGCACCCCAAATGTTGCCTGTAGCTTAGACTCAAGCCTAGCTCCCACTGAAGTTCATGGCGAAATCCCGTTGCAGGAGGACAGGGTGCGATCCCTCCCTGAATATCTCCAAGTGCTTGTTCCCGCTACAGCAAGTCTTGAATGTGTTTGCACACACATTTCACTCTAAGCATGCTTACACTGCTCCCACTGCTTACAGGGAAAAGTTTGTAGAAGCCGGGGTTAGTCTTTACGTCCTGCCCTGGATGATGAGCCCAGGGGAGAGGTTTATCCCTGCCAGGCTCTTAGGGAGCTGGATGCATGATTCTACAGTCTGATTTTCTTGAGGTCATTCCCATGTCAACTTGCTCTCCGATTTATGATGCCAAAGGTCACCATCAAGATCTTCCACTGGCATATTCTAAAGATTAGGAAATAATGTTGTGAGAATAGGAGTGAATTTTAACCCTGGATGATTTACCAGCCATATTTATGGAGCCTGCTAAATGTGTAACATGGCATATAGATACGCATGGGAAGACAAATACACACAAAGCAGCACAGCAAGTAAGGAGAGGTTAGGTAGACACAGGCATTATGGATTACAGTTCAAAAACATGCACAAACATGTTAATTCAGTAGAAACACAGAGAGTTTAAAAGGAATCAAAATGTTGACACACTTATGAGAAATTACCGTGGTTTTTTAATTGTAGTAATCTGGGGCTTGTGTTTGCCTTACTGCTCTTTTGTCTGCCAAAAATGACAGCAAGCTAGACCACATCTTTTTCCAGCCCAGATTTTAATCCATCCCAGCAAAGGCTTGTCTCCATCAAGAGAAGCAGACACAGTGTAACAGCACTAGCACTTTCCACGGGGCAGTCTGTCTCTATCACCACATGCCACAGGGAAGCTGAAAACCCTGTGCAAGGTCTGCAGCAATGAAGGTACCTTATTTTGAATTGCCTCCCTCTCCCTCCAAACCTTTCACCATCAGTAGCCTCCAGCAAATAAGTTAGTGCTTACGCTCACAAGTAATAATGAAACAAATGTATTTTTAGCTATTTCCCTTGGGCACTATGTCACAAGTTTGTTCCCTGTGGAGCACAGCATGAAGACTGCTGGATTAGACCATCCAGGGACCTGCAGTAGGAGTCTGTCACTAAGGCATCCTCTATGCAACTGCTGGACTAACCCCTGAAGGGTCTCTTTGGGAGGGAGGGCTGTAGCACTTGTCATTGAAATGTAGATCTTGCTGGTTAGTGTCAAGACCCCTTATCTGTAGTGCATCTTCTCTTGCCAGCTGGAGAATTCACTGCTGAGGAAGAGACCAAGAACTTCACCTGGGTTCAGGACACAGATGTTACTGTTTTATATAAAATAAAAAAGAAAAAAAAAAAGAAAAAGCAAACTAAACCCAGAGTGAACTTGATCCATGTCTTGGCAGACAGATGGGATACGCAAAAGGAGGGAATTACTCAGCATCTTAGACATCCTTCATTTTTCACCAGCTGGGAAGAGTTTGTTCTCAGAGAAGATCCTGTCTCTGCCACCGGCAAACACGGTCCTCATGCTGGATGGGTCCACTGCTCTTGGAGAGTGGCGGAGTTGTTGATTGTTGATCACGGTTTCCATCTTTGTGTCTCAACTGATCTTTTAGCCATGCTGGGTCCATGCCATCAAATGCCTTAAAGATTGGGACTCAGGCTTGAATTTGGCTTGTCTTTCATGCCAGAAGGCGATCTAGGGAGCAGAGGGTAGGTTTGATGCACTTGTGGCAGCCAGGGCTCCCACTGCAGTCTACTCTTCTATTTGGCATTTGCCAAGCACTGTGGGCTTCATGCCCAGGTGTATCATGTAGCTGTAGTCTAGCCAAGAGGTGACGAAGATATGACTAACTGAGCCTGGGGTGCTCCTGCCAAAAAGGCATGGCTTGCCTTGGCCAAGAAGAGGCAATGAAAACATTGGGAAGTTCATCAGGAGCATTTCATGTCACTGGGAACTGCAGGAGTGTTCCAGAGACACGGGCTATGTAGAACAGCTGGCAGGGTATTTTAGCCTTAGGAGGCTACAGTAGAGTTTTTTTATAGTTTGTATAGTTTACACAGAAGGGGTTTACTACTTCTGATTGTTTCAATTTTGCTTCAGTTGCTTCAGTTGTAGGTCCTAGCCTGAGTGCAGGTTGTGCCAGATGCAGCACAACAGTTTTCCTTTGGAGAGCCTTCAGCTGGCTTTGGGCTAGCCTCTACCTGAGCTTGCTCTAGAAAGGAGCAGCTACTCGGAAACACTGCATTCAGTAGCATTTTTGGGATGCTTAACTCTGGGGAGAGTGGCTGCAAGTAGTTTCTAGCATGACAACTGCTTGTACCTTCTGAGACAACTCCCTCTTTCTGCCCCTTTTCTGGAGACCTTACTAAGCCTCTGAGAAACAGCAAAAGCCTCCAAGAGGAGGGGGAGAAGTTAGCCTCTGTCAGACTACTTAACCTGCTGGAAAATTTCTGTGTTGCAAGTGCCTATGGGTCTGATATCTGGGCTCTGAAGATGACCGTGAACTGGTAGGGGCTGAGCAAGAGTAATGGACTGTACAAGGTTGGTGCCAATTGCAGAGGCACAGGCAGTTGGCAACATGGATTTCTGACAGGCTCATCAAAGGCAGGTAGTTGGTGTGCCCCATGGAGACACTGCTCTTTGCAAGGGGCTGGCTGCTCAGGTATCTCAGATAAAAGCAGGTGAGCTGACCAGGTACCTGGGCAAGGCCTGAGGGAATGATTGTCAGTGAGTTTGCAGCTAAGGAGGAACACCCAAGACAGAAACTGCTGAAAAGCTGTATCTTTGCAGTGACAATAAAGCCCAGCTTCCCTGACTAGATAGCAGGGACCTGGGGGATTTGCACAGACTGCTTTTCTGATCTTTGGTTCATGCTGTGTATAAGAACTAGTACATTATCTTGGGAATAAAGAACAACAGACCATCCTGTGTCCTGGTCCTACGCCTGGATCCTTTGGTGCAGAGTGCTTGCACTTGCCCACAGCTGTGCACCACTCTGTTCAAACACTGCTGGATCAAGCAGTCCAGGCAAACCAGGTTTCCCCACTGCTGCCAGGCTGGGGGTGTTGGTGCTGCACTGTCACATCAGCAGATTTTCTGTGCAGGCAGGGTGGTGCTGGGCTGTCTGGGGGCTGACGAACGCAGTGCCGTAGCGCGTGCGAGTGAACTCTCCCCTCCCCAGGCAGCACGGGGCTATGCCATATTGTTTTTCTCTCTAGACAATGCAGTGCTGGATTGTAAGTGAAAATGCAAAGCACATTGCAATGTTTGCTCTTTATTAATGCACTAAGATGCAGTCGGGTGAAGCAGAAGGCTCCTGCCTGGCTTGGTTTCAAACACCGTGACAGGCTTCCATAAGTAAAACCTTAGCAGGGTCCAATTCACCAGATCGGACTGGGCGGGAGCCTGAGCTGCACAGCTGGCACTGGAAGGGGCAAGAAGGCATGGAAGGGGGTCTAGACCCTTTGTGACTGACCTGGACTGAGCTGTGCTGTGTACAATGGCCAAGTCAGCACCTGAAATCCCCCAAAATCTCCTTTCCAGAGCATGGAGCAGATGGATGGAGTGGCAATGATGAACTCCTGTGAATTTCCAAATGCCTGGCAAATACCACCAGAGCTTTAGTGGCTGCTGTAGGCTTTAGTAGGGCAAAAGGGAAGAAGAAAGCACTAGTAACTAGTAGCTTCTGTCAACCTTCACTCATCACTTGGGTGGCATTTGAAATCTGTGCACAGTGTGTATTTCACTGTTTTATAGCTGAGAAGCTCAAGCTGAAAACTGCACATACCATGGCTGCAGCAGAGGCTGGAGGGATACATCTTACCTTCTGAACCTACACTTAGCCCACTGAGATGCTGTTTTTTGTTCTACTTCTGTGGAATGTGTCTGCTTAATGCAATTACAGCTTAAAACTTCCAAATCTGAAGACTTCTACTTGCTGTCAGGTAACATCCAGCTGAAGAAGGTCCCCAGGCCTCCAGGTGTCAGAGTTGGGACATAACGACAATGTCAGTCTAAGACACACTGAATCTTGATCAGGCAATATTTGGGCAGGTATGATGGTATCTGGCCATCTTTTAGGGTGGCATTGGAGTCAGCCTCAGATTTGGGTTTGGTCAGCCAGGGAAGAGTACTGTCGGACATTCCCTCAGGCCTTTGTCTGAGAACTTCCCTCTTTCAGTCACACTGCAGCAGATAAAGTTTTGATTAGGAGAGTGAATGAATAGTTTTTGATCCTTTCACCTTTCCTTTGTCTCCAGTGATTTGTGTTTTCCCTACAGAGGAAAAGATTTTGGGGTAGCTGTTATTTTGACCACTCTAACACCTGCTACAGCCGATCCCTAAGCTGACCTGGCTGAAGATGTCAGAGCTCTAAAACTGGTAGGTAACTGCAAGGACCTTCTGTCTTCTGTCAAAAGTTCAATGGGCAGAGGTTTGAACAAGCAGAGTGACCCCTGGAAATTACGGCTGATAAAGTGCACTGCATTGACACGGGGGCATAGCCATAGTGGCTGAGACGGTTGGAGCAACACCAAGAATTCATTCTGCCAGATGCTGTATGGCTGCAAAGCTTTTGCTGCAAAGAGCAGGCCAATAAAGTGGCTTCACAGAGCAGTTTAACTCCATTGTGGTCTCTGCCTGCCAGGCTCACTGGGCTGCATGAACTGAGGCCACAGCACAGGGTTTTTAACCCAGCTGGAGCAAAGCATCAGTTGTGTCCAGGTTTGAGTTACTGGGGAGCAGGACTGCAGAGAAGGGAGAGGCTGCGTGTGCTCCTCTGGGTGCTGTCACACGAGTTCTCCTAACAGCTGCACATTCTGCTTTGTCCTTTGGAATTCTCCTGCCTGCTCCCTCAGGGCCTGGTCTGGATGAGCTGTTCCAGCACAGGAATAGCAGAGCTGTGACACAGGGAGGTGCCTAGGAGGGAACAAAATGCCCGCAGGGCACCACCTCCCAGACTGCTCCAAAGGAGCTGGAAGGGGCTGTAGAGCAAATTGGGAAATACTCGCAAAGCACGGTGGAGAGGCCCTGCTTCTCTACACAGACTGTGCAGTCCCGGGGCTGGTTCCCCTCACACGCGGCGCAGTCCCGGCCCTGTCCCTCGTCCAGCCCCGCAGTCCCAGCCCCGGTACCAACACCCTCCCTCGGCCGGGAGGGCGGCCCGGCCCACAGTGCTTTGCGCGGGCACCCTCCCGCCGCCTTCCGCCCGGCCGCCCTGTCTGCGCCGGCTCGGGCGCGGCTGCGGCGCCGCACCGCGCCGCGATTGGCCAGCGTGCCCTCCGGCTCTACCCTGCCACCTCTCATTGGCTCGCTGCCGCTGTCACCGTAGGACCCGCCCCCTCCGTTCCAGACCGTGTTCCCATTGGGCGCCGCGAGGCGCTGCGCGACGCACCGCGCGCGGATTGGCTGCGCGGGCTGTCCGTCGACGCAGTAACCAGGCAGCAGGTCACGGTGCGCCCGTTTCCACGTCAGTGCGAGGGAGCAGTGCCGGTGTCCCTGCCCGTGCCTCGGGACCCCGCGCTACGCGGCCTCGCCGCGACCGCCGCCGCCGGGAGGGAGGGAGGGAAGGGCGGACAGAGCGGGGGCCGAGCCCTCCCGCCCGCGGTGCCGCCCGCCCGCCCGGTTATGTGAAGCGGCCGCCGCCGCGGGGAGCAGGCGCCGCCATTTTGGATGCGGGGGTCAGTGCCGGGCAGTGACCGTCTGTCGCGATGCTGTCGCGACGCGGGAGTGGGCGGGAAGGACGCGGCGGCGGGGGAGCCGTGCGGGGCCGGCGTGGGGCGGGGACGGGCGCGGGGCAGCCCCAGGGGCGGGCGGGGATGGGGTGGGGGTGGCGGCTGCCCCCCGCCCCGGGCCAGGGCTGACACGCGTGACGGTGCCCACGGGGCGGGAGCGGACGGGCTCCCCGGCCACGACTGCCGCGGTGTGCGGGTGTCAGGGAGGAGCGGGGTCAGGGCTCCGGGCCGGGCCGGATGGAGGTGCGCTGCACCTGCACAGGCTCCGCTCACCGTGCGCCCAGGGGGCTTGATGCATAAAATTGGTAGAAACGGGCCTTTCCCTGCATACGGTCAGAACCTTTTTCTGCTGCAGGGGAAAGCTCAGAGCTCACTTAACGTGTATGTTAGGAGTTCAGCTGGTGGCATGTTTCTCGTCTCAACAGTATGAAGTAGCTGGAAGAAAGAAAATGCCCCTTGCTACATTAACCTTACGTTTTGGGTTTACTATGCAGTTTTGACAGATAAATGTGAGTTGCCTTTATCTCCTTGATTCCCAGGCCCATCTCACTGTTGCAGCTGACTGTGAAGGCTTGTAGAGGAGCTTGTCCCACATCCCTTTCTGATGTGCCACCAGTGCCTTGTTGCTGCTGTTTATCTTAATTGCCCAGAATTATGGCACCACTGGACTGCACATTCCTTTCCATAACTTACAAATTATTGCTTTTATATCGCTTTTGTCCAGGCCTTGGGAGCTAGCCTTTGGAGAACCATCCTAAGTTCTCTGAACTTTTGCTGCCTGTGATGCTTATTGCAGAGTAGTTACTACATGAAAAACACAAGTAAGTTAAATTTCCCAATAGAGGTTCATGTACCTTCCACATGCGGTTTAGAAGGAAGAAAAGGGCCTTTTCCTTATCAGCTGGCCTTCTGGGTAACCTAGCTAGCTGTGAGATAAGCAGAGTTGTTTGTGATTCATGGTTGTGTGTTTTGGTAGCAGTGTATTTTATCAGGACTTGAGTGGCCATATCTAGGTCAGAGACTGCATAGATTATTCATACATTGTCATAAACAGTGCGAATTTAGGCCAAGAGAAGCTTACTTTGAAATACTACCTTTCTTGCATATGTTGTGATTGTGTTGTTTTTCATTACTGTTATTTATTGGAGTAGTTTCACTGAGTCAGTCAGTTGCCATAGCTGAAGGCTAAAGTTAGTGATAGGAAGAAGTGACTTGTTGGAGGTCTGCCAGACTTTGCCACTTCTGATGCTAACTCTTGCTTGTTTCCAGAATTACGGTCGTTTCTCTGTAGAGAAGGGAGTGTTTCCTAAAACTCTACCCAAGGCTGCCTGTGCTAATACTCAGGAATAATTTGGATTCCTGTGTGTTGGGGTGTTTTGGGGTAGCATGTTCCAAGGTTAAGCAATGAAATGCTCAGTGCACATGCGAGATAACATTTTCAGATGTAAATCTTGTTGCTGTTTTCATATGAAGATTTTACAAGTGATGCTTTTTCAGAAATCTCAGAATAGTGATAATTATTATCCATAGAACATTGCTGAAGGTTTTGAGAAGGTTATGAATGTGAGCTTTTGTTCTTTTATGACATGCTTAGGCATCAACCTTTTCCTGCTTACAGTGTTCCCACTATAAGTGCCAACAGGGAGGCTTGTTGTCCTGGTTCAGAGCTGTCATTCTCAATGTCGAAGTTCTGTGCAGGAGCCAACCTGAGGACTGGTCTGCAGCTTTAAGCAAATGAGTGAACCTATCATGAGCAATAAACAAGAGTTTATGTAGGACTAACTCAAGGGTTAAGGAGCTAAAAAACATTTGAAATTTGATAGGTACTTTTCCTGGGTTTTTTTGCCTAACTCAAGACCACAGAACTGAAACCATTTGTTTCTGTACTGAGTGCACTGTCCTGTGTTACATTAAAGATTGCTTTCAAGAAAGGTGTCTGATCTTGATCTGAAGACATCAAGAGGTGACAGAACCATGCCTTTGCTAGGGAGGTTCTTTACAAGTTTTAATGATCTTCAGTATTAGTAGTTCCGTTAGCCCATCCAACCAACAGTTGTACAATATCCCATTTTTCAGACCATATCTGTGTAATATTAAGCCTGAATTCATGTTAGCAATTTTTTTTTTCTGTAAGTTGAACAAACATTTAATGGTTTTGCTTGACTCTTACCATGCTCTCTTAAATCCAACTGATTGTTCAGTGCTGGTCTGGTAACTCATGTAACTTTGTCACTTTAGAGCATTAATTTCAATCTTAAAACTTCTTTCAATATAGTACACTTATACTGAGCTCTGAAGTGTGATCATTTGGTGCTTATGGTGAAGATACAGTTGAAGGAACACATACAGAAATTATCTAATAGTTTAAAAGGGGAAGAACTTCGGAAAGTGTGGAGTTTAGTGAAGCTATATCCATTACTTGAAAGAAACTTTTACATTTTTACGGGGATAGATGATGCTTTTGGTGGGCTTAGCTTTCAAGGTGCATCTCTCTGGAAACAGTTGTCTGGCTTTCCTGCCCACTCTGTAGTCATTTTCTGTTTCCTTCTCCAGCACACAGTTGCAAAGGTCCTTTGCATGAGTGAGAGTATTTTGCTGTGGTTTACTTTGGAACATGTGTGCTATTGCTTCGTTAACTCAAAGCTTAAATATAAAGCAGTATTTCCCCCATCTCTACCCAGTGCTGGTGGTGAAGTGGGCTGTATGTCTGATGGTCAGAGACTGAGAGTGAATTTGCATCCCCAGCACGATAGGTTAGTTTGGTTTCACTGGTCCAGTGAGTTTGTTGGCCTGTGTAAAGTGAATTCTTGTACTTTTGAATGAAATTATATTTAATGGAATGGGCAGTGAGGAAAGGAGTGCATTCTCACCAAGTCTTCTCGGGTAGTTGACAGTGAAAGGACATAGATGCAAAAATACCCCCTGAAGTTTTGCAGGGTTTTAATATGTCAGGAGAGCCCTGCCAAGCAACAAGGATTTCTTGCACCCTTGCTTGAAAGGATCATGACATTCAGTTTCCCAGCAGGTTAAAAGGAAAAGGTGTGTGTTGTAGGTTTGTGTTTATCATTCGGGAAGGACTGAGTTTAACAACTTTTTCCATCTTGATTCTTTTATGTTAAAAGTAGAGGAGATGTAGGAGTCCTACAAGCAGATTAAGTAGTATGCAGAAGAGCAGTTAAGCTTTGGCATCACTTTAAATGTTGTCAGAACTATTGATTATCTATGTATGTGCATAGTATGTAATGCCTCTGTCTGGTACTTACCTGCTTTTCGAAATCATGTCAGTTTGCTAAAGGCCTGGCACAGCGCTGCACAGTTTACACACCCTCAACTGTTTTGTAACAGTGAAGACAGGAAAAACTTAGGTTTGACAAACTTGAATGTATAAGGTATTTCCTCAAAAGTACTGTGGACTAGAGTTGTGATTCCTAAAACTGCTTTTGTAGAAATGTAGAAAATACTGAAATTATTGAAAGAAGAAATAAATAACTGAGGAGTTTTTATGTGGAGAAGTCTGCCATTAATGCCTTGTACTAAAGCAAAGACAACAAGGTGGAGCAGAATGTGATCAATGTGTTTTAATGCAATCATATGAATAATATATGGAATAATTTACTGTTGAGGGCAGGAATATCTCTTAAGCATTAGACACATGAGTAGGAAGAATATTGGTGGCTCTGTTATATACAGCTATGGAGAAAGAATATAAACCTTTGTTCATTAGGGCACAAGCAAATTACTTGGGAGAGCTATTTGTTTATTTTTCTGAACCATCTAGTAGTGAATGAGATAGAGTACTGATCTGGTCTGTTATGACTGTTCTTATATTGTAAAATATTTTTGTCCTTACACCGGGAAATACCATTATATATAATTAATACCATTATATATAATTAATCTAACGAAGTAAGAAACAATTTTGCAGTAAGATGATTCATTCTATTGCCAACATGTGAAAAAACAAAGTAAGAAATCTGATGCCATCCCTTGATAAGGAATCATTTTATAATACTTTGCTTTCTTTCTGTTATTTATGGAGTCCTGAAACAAATTAATCTCTGTCAGAGGATATTTGTGTATTTGAAGCATTGTTGATGCATCAAACATGTTAATTAGTATGAAGCCTGACAAATCCAGGATGTATGTTCTGAAATTTCTGTGGTAGTCTTTCTGAGGTCTTGAGTAATGCACCAAAATCATTTCCTTCCAGCTTTGCTTTTGCTACATGGGCAAAAAATCCTTCTCATACTCTCTGTGGTTTTTTACCCCCTGCTTCCCCTCCCCAGCTGAGTCTTTTAAATGTGCCTGTCTGATTTGAGCTGTTATGGTCAATGTTTCATCTGTTTTCAGTCTTTCACTTCCCTATGGATGACCCATTGTGATTTTAAGCTGGAGTCCTCATTTTTCTTTCATTCTTCTGAAAAAGTACCATTACTTGGCTGCCATTTCACTAAATCATTCTTATTTGCAGACACAGTATCATCTGACTCTCTGGCCTCTTTATAAGTCCTGTTTATTCTTTATAAACAGTTGTGTCTGTTTATTCCCTTCCATTCTTACTCATTTCTTTAGGCTTGACTCTATCTGGACTATAGCTAGTATAGAGAGAACAGTTCCATAGTAATTCACTCTTTGTTTCTTTTCCTCAGACAATTAGAAATGTTTCTTGCTTTTAATTTTTTCCCCCTCTTCTGACTCTCTCTGGGTACATCAATTTAGATGTAAATAGGCAAATAGATTTCTGCCTTTAGCTTTCTCACTTTTGCTTCATATGTTTAGTCCAATTTTGTCTCTAGTTTTGCTCATTTCTTTGTGGGGTCTTACCCGTGTCTTTTTACTTGCCTGCTTCCTTGAAAGTTTGTTTTTTTTTTTGGTGACAAAAGTGTGAAATCAACATCTGTTATAAATTACTTTATTTTATCAATGTTTTAAGTCCCAAAGAGTTTTGCCCTGGCCAGCTTATTCAAGCTGCTGATGCTTATTTAACAGAGTACAAGGTTGGCTTTGTGTTCCATGTGGAACTGCGGGACTTGGCCAAAGTGCTGGAGATGCGCGTGTTATTGCATTGTCATGGGTGTCTGTCCCGGGACCCCAACACTTTATCTTTCTGTGAACTTACATGGACTGGAAAAAAATGAGGAATGCGCCTTGACAAAGTTGTCTCTAGCATCACAAATGTCCTGTTATAACTAACTGTCTGCTCTCATGGTCTTGAAAACACGCTGTGGAAAAGCGTCTTCCTTTTGTCTTCTTTTTGGTGAAATAACTGTGTTTGTTGTATGTAATAACTTGTAGTTTGTGTATGCACAAAACAAAGATCTGGGAGTTTCTTGCGTCGTTGAAAGCCTCCTCTTGACTAGGGCCAACTTTATGTTTCATCTAAGGAAGACGATGATTCTGAGGGGCAGGAGATTAATTTGAATTACCTTTATTTTCAGGATTGTCAGGATGGTGGATAAGAACATTTACATTGTACAAGGTGAAATCAACGCAGTGGTGGGAGCCATAAAGCGTAATGCCCGATGGAGCACTCACACCCATCTGGTAAGTTACCTTGAAGTTTTGCTGCCTGTGGCAACGGGTAGAAACACCTATGGCAGAAACTACCTGGTTTTAGAAAAGTACTTCAATTTTTGTAGCAGTCGTTATAGTACTTCTGTAAGTAAAGTTGGAATAACTTTCTACATTTTGACTTCTCATGTGCCAGCAACTGTAAGAGCTACAAAGCTGGAAATCTACCTTTTTACCCTGTAAAAGGGTATTCAACGTTGTATTCCACATGGGAATCATGTCATTCAGACTTTTATCACCTTGTATGTCAGGGAATTTAAATATATATGGTTTTATTTGATTTAGCACAATGTTTTTATATATCTTTTGTGCCTTCTTAGAGAAGACAGTCCTCATCATGAAAGCCATGAAACAAACAAAAAAAAATTGGGGAAGTCATTATATATAGGTTATTTTTTAATTTTCATACGGCATATGAATTTTCCTATCTTTTTTCAGCTCTGTTGTTGCTGCTAGCTACATTCCTGCCCAAAACCTGTTAATAGATTCAAACCTGCTTTGATGAAAGCCATTAATACAGTGTTTCCAGGTCTAACGATGCATTGGTCAGTTTATGGCTGCCACAGTGCAAATGTGTGCGTGTGGTGCACTTGAGAATGTCACATGAGTAGCAGGTGGCTGTCATCCAGCACCAGTGGTTTCAGTTTGTCAAAGGGCAGGGCCCTTTTTCTGCCTCCCCGTCGAAGGTGTGGGTGCGGCCGTACACAGCTTGGAGAAAGTGCTGCTCCTCCTCGTTTTAATATCATAAAGATAGACTAAGGCTAAGGGATGCAGCTAATTCATATAAATATTGCACTGTGATTCTTCCTTCAAGTTATTTTAATGGCACCAAATGTCATTGTGTTGCTGCTCCCATTACAATCTGCATAGATTAACATTATAGCAAATCCAGATGAGCCATTTCAATATGGTATGAGTTAGATTTGCTGTGAAATTTATTGAACAGCAGAAGGCTAATCAGGAATACTTCTAAGGGCAATAAAACCAAACCAGAATGCTTAGTCCTGGACCTAGAGTTTGACATTTGAGCTGTATGATATTGGGGAGCACTAGCAGGAAAATAAAAACGCTTCCCTTGGTTTTGATGGTGTAAATGGGCTGACAGTGATAAACTCAAACCACAGTACTTCTGTGAATGTGACTATGAGGTCTTTAACAGACCCATTATAAATATTTGTCTTCAGGAATATGTTTGCCTCATTAATTACTTCCTTCCTATGTGTAATCTATAGGATGAAGAAAGGGATCCCCTGCTACATAGCTTTAGCAACTTAAAAGAAGTGCTGAATAATATAACAGGTAAGCTTATACAGAAATCAGCAGGTATGTGCACCTGCTAGGATATATGCAAATAAATGTACAGGTGTACTTATTTGTCTTACTCACTATCCAGAGGTCATTAATTGAATAACAAGAAAAGAGGAAATATGTATATGCTTTTAAACAAATAATACCAGTGTAAGCTAGCATATAAATACCACTGCTACCACTACTGTATATATGGAGATATATATGAGACTATATATATACTTGTGTGTGTATACACACACATATTTTTATATAAACATGCATGTTTCTTCAATATACTGAAGCTTGTAGTAATACATGAAATCTAGTGTATTATCATGTGTGGCTTTCTCGTTCTTTGTTTATGCTTTCTGATCTGTGAACGATGGGAAAAATTTGCTTTGAAAGTAGCATTCCTTTTGTTTTTTCCTCACATTCTTTGCCTTGTTGGTTTTCATCGTGTTATCACTAAAAAGTGAAGCACAGACCTTGATTTCTATTTGAATCTCTTAAGTTGAAGACTGACATTGTGATCACCTGCACTGAAAGGAACTGGAAATCTATATTTATTACACAAAGAGAACACAAGACTGTGGTGTGTATTCTGACCATTTTTTTCTCACAACCCATCTTTCTCCCCTTCCCCCCACATTTTCTGTGTTTGTTGTTTTAGGAGTGATTGTTTAAGTGTGACTTAAATATATGTTGAGAGTCTGGGAGTGAGGCTAGTCCTGACCTCCACGTGGCATTCTGATGGTTCTTCCCAGGATTTGTCTTACTAATTGTAGTATTTGAAAGTAAGCTTTATTTCTGGTCCCTTTATTACAGTGAGTGTTCAGAAATGCACTCAACCCACGTTTGAGGGCAACTTTTTGTGTTTCTGTTTGTGAAGCGTGCTCATTCTTGTGTCAGCTCTGAACCTGGAATCCCATAAAAGGTGTGCTCCCTAGAAGTACAGTAGTGCTGCTTCCAGGTGCTGACAAGAGGTGCTGAGGACATGTGCCAGTTCTGAGCCCTTATTCCCTCTTATTTTGTGGCTGCCTGTAGATGTAGTGCTTTACTTTTCTTTGCTGGGTGAACTTCCCTTGACTGTGAGCAGGACTTTTCTGTCAGGTCATGACATCCTAGGAAACTCCTGCACAGATTGCATACCTGGATGGTATCTTTCTTCTGGATGTTATGCTTGTACCTGGTCATGAAGATTTAAATTTGTGGGGTTTTTTGTTAGCTCACTCACCTTCTGTAAGAGAGGCATGCAATGCCAAAAGTGTTTTGGCAGGAAATTTTCCTTTTCGCCTTTCTATGAGGTAAAATTTTTCTTTAAAATAAGACTCCTGAAGTTCTTTGCCGTTATTGCAAATATCTCTCCTCATCATCAAGAACAGGGAATGTCAGGATGCTCAAATACATGCAGTATAAGTAAATGTCAGGGACTGGCCATTTATCTAGAGCAGCTAGATTCAATGTGCTGTTGACTTGTTGGGGGAAAAACGCAAGTTCACTATCTGCTTATGTTAGAGAAAGCAAATTTTAATGTACTGAGAGATTCAGAGACTCCCTTTGAGTATTAGTCATCATGTAATTGTGGTTTCTGCTGAGATAATAATTGCCTATATGTGGTGATGATAGCGTGTTGGTTTGACTACATGGGATTCTTTTAAATAGGTAATTTCAGCTTCAGTGACTGCTATTTACCAACTAGTGTCTTGAGATAGAACATCATTGCTATGCTCCATTTTTTTTCAGTTTTAGACATGGACTGGTTCCCAAGCAGTACCTTGAACCGTAGAGGATCTCCTGCCTCATCTTCCAGGCGATGAAAAGTCCAAGCTTAGGGGTTTTTGGTGTAGGGGTTTTTTTTTGTTTTTCTTTTCTCTTAGACCTTCCTTTCATGTCTCTTTCATTAGCTCATGGAAACGCATTGCTTTTATATTTAAATTTATTCAAGCTGTAATCTTTGACATTTGAGTTAGCTTTTAGTACAATTTTGCATTTATAGTAATATATATTATGTATTTTCTCAATCCCCCAAGAACCCATTTTAATCTGTTCCGGATGCAAATTTCAGGCTGCCTTGTCCCATCTCCCCTCTTGCTCTCTCCCTCCCTTCCCCTCCCCCATGGAGCATGTTTGATCAGGTGTGGCAGGAATATCCACTGTCAAGCTGCGCCCTTTATATTAGTCAATATTATCCTTCCTTCCCTCCCACTCCCTTCATTCTCCTCTGGGCTTTACCAGTTGATTTATAATTTTGGAATTCTCATCGGAGTCTGTAATACAGTTTGTTCATTATTTAACCAAAACCTGTTTAATGAGCAAAGAGAGGCAATGTAAATGTTAGGCATGTTGCAGTGGAGTACCTTTTGTTCTCCTCTGAGCTAGTGGGTATTAACTCTGTCATGACTGTGATGCTGAAATACCCTGGTCAAGGGTATAAAGATGTACCGTATACCCCCAGCAGCTAAAGATTCCTGTTTCAAAGTGTTGCACCCCCAGAGTAACTAAATTACTGTGTATTGTTTGATTACCAAAATAGTAAAAGCTTACCTGCAACTGAGTGGTGGTATCCCATTCCATTGGTCTAAATAGACTCTCGGAAGAAGCATCTAGAGAAGATCAGCACAAAAAATCCCATGATTATGGTAAGAGTAACTTCAGTTCTACAGTTCAGCATACCTAGCTAAGGGCCTTGGACCTGAGTTATGTGGAATGAAGTTTCTCTTTCAAATTCTAACAGAGAAACTTCATTTTATGTAGATTTATAAAGAGTTTAATAATTTGAAAATGAACAGCATATCTGCTCTGATCCACTATCATTTGGTTTATTGGATGCCATTTTTACACTTTAGTGGGTTGCATATATTTTGGTTATTGTTGATAATAGTTGCCTGAAAAACAGAAAGGAAAAATAGAGGTTCTTTTGTCTTGGGTGATGCATAAGATAATCCAAGACAAATTCAATAGCTGAATGCCTGTTAGACTGAGATAAGCACTATAAACGTAAGCTTGATGTGGTGTCTTGTATTTCTAGTGCTTAGAAAAAGCAAAAGTCAGTGTCCTGAGTTATGACCATATGGAAGCAGTGACTATCAAGCTTTGTCCATGCATGCAAAATTAAAATACAGCTACGTCTTCAAAGGTTATTCTAAAACTGATGAAAGCCTGGATTGTGCGTTTGGATTTAGGGCCCCTGTCACCACAACTTCCATTTGACTGCTCTTTAAAGTGAGCTGAGTATCTTGAAAAATGTGTCTGGATGTTGAAATATTTGTTCATTTTGTCAGTTTTGTTTTGGATTTTTGTCCTTTTGACATCCAGTGATAACTGAGCATTGTCTCTTTCATGAGTGCTTCCAACTTAGGATGCTCTCGAGCTCACCAGGGTAATGCTTTATAACCACAAATGACTGGTAATTTGAGTTAATTAAAAGCCTGCTTTTCCATGATTTGATGAGGAATGGGTTTCCTTAAATCTCACTGTGGCTGTTGAAGCCTTCAGACCATTCTGGTATGGTGTAGAGGTGAGAGCAGATACTTCTGTAGTCATTCTTCTCATTGCAGAATTCATGCTTTGCTTTGACCAGGGGGATGAGTCAGTAACCAGGATTTTTGTGCCTGCAGTACTGCTTACTGGTGTGTAGGATGGCTTTAGGACAGACAAGACTGAATACAACTGCCTTCTACAAGTCATCACTGCAGTGGGAGAGGCAGGTGTTTGTGGAAAGTGTGTGCATCAAGAGTCTATTTAAATAAGGTTTAAACTAGGTAAACACACCTGTGAAGAGGTGCTTGTGTATATTTTAGGTCCATGAGTGGCAGACTGGAAGGTTTGAGTCCTTTTATCCTCTGGTGGTTCAGAGTTAGTGCATTTAAACAGAAGCTGCCAAGTAAGCTGTTAGAAGCACTCTGATTTCATGCACATTCATGACATTTTAAATGAATGCTTGTACAGTGGGTTCAGAAGAATCTTTTCATGGCTTATTTCAGACAAGAAGCTGCTGCAAATCTCCATCTTTAGAGGGTTGGCTGGGGCATTAAGAGCTGGCTAAAGGTCAAATGACTGTAACCGTAAGAGAACCTTTGCCCAGTGTACTGACTTAATATACTTGTTACTGTAGCCATCAGTTTTCTGGTATGTAGACTTGATTGCACACTCATTTTCTCACGTCTAAGCTCTGGAAACTCAGTTTTTTGTGAAAATCTGGCAGTTATATAAAAAAGTACAGGGATTTTATCCTATTTTGGGATTAATGCCTGAACTTTTTCTGAAAGATCCAGTTTTAAGAAATAGTAAATCAGTAGTAAATATAAATGTGTGGCCTCTTCTCAATGCTGTTGAAGTGCTGTTGAATAAAATATGAGATGTTCATTGTGGCCTATTCAAGTTAAGAAATCAGAAAAAAATCATGTTTGGGTCTTTCTATAAGGAAGTGTTGGAATTAAATTACATGGATGTGTGATACATAAAGATCTGCAATGCTTGTTGCTTTGCCCTTTGCAGATAACAACAATACCATATTTTATTTATTATTTATATCTCAAGTTTCTGTAGGAAGTGCCTGGAGTTACTAGCAAATAACAAATACTGATGAACCTTAAGCTGTGATATTTCTCCCATTGTTTGCATTGAAGGATTGCAATGTTATCTAGACCAGACATTAAAAAGAAAAATCACCTAAGCTTTTTTTCTGTTGCATATCAGGTTCCTATAAAAGATCCAGAAGACTCACTGATCTCCTAGATTATATCTGTTCTTGTGATAAGTAAAAAAAAAAATAAAAGGAATTTTTTTTTAAATAACAGGTATCTGTGCATGTTAACTTGGTGTTTTGGAAGACCAAGCAATTCAGGCTAGCATTTAGCTTTTTTTGCATTCTCTGTAAATTTTTTAAGAAGAATGGAAAGAGTAAAATTGACAAAGTAAGTTTTCTTCCATAACTTCAACTCAACCTTATTCTGATTAGTGAACGGCAATACAACTTTAGTCCATATTGAATGACCTGACACAGTGTACACAAGTGGTAATTTATTTCTCTTCATATTTTCTCTCACCTTCCTACTATAAGAAATATGAAGATTAGGGTGACAACCTTGATTTGATGCTTTGATTACAGATTGAATCCAGACTTCATTTTTGCCAATTGTGTTCAGACAATACGTAAAGGTTGTTATTTTAAAAGCAAGTTTCTAGTCTTTATGAATGCAGGCATCCTTCCAAGTGTACAGACAATGTAAGCCAATGCAGTATTTTTGCTTTGAAGCTGCAGGTAGTTCCAGATATTCTCTTTGAGTGAGCTTAATCTTTTTAATCTCATTGTAGCATCAAATGAGTGAAATTACCATCATATGGCTGAGGTCTTCGAATTTTCCTTAGGGAGTATGTTTCTGTTGATATTTTTGGCATAGATTTTCTTGGTGTTATAAACCAGACTTTTCCCAGGTGCTTGCTAACTTTGTACTTTACTTTCTAAGTGATTTTCCTGGAGTTACACTGATGTGCTCTAAGAATGGTAGCTGCAGTGAGAGACCTGGGATGTGAACATCTCAAGCCCAAAACTAACACCAGGATTGTCATGTTAAGATTTTGTTTATTTATAAAGGAAGAACATCCGTGATGAAGAATAACTGTTGGTATTTGTGAAGCTTATAGATGCATGAAGACAAGCACCACAACCTTTTTCAAGGCTTTTCTGTTGTGTGCAGGACAGCATTTATGCAGTGTGTGAGGAGTAAGGTGTGGATGGTGTCGCTCTGATTCTGTAGAATTGTACACTGAGCCTGTCAACACAGTTTACTGGATGAAACTGGGACTCATGAGAAGGGGAAGCTTGTAGCTGAGAGATTTATAACTTCAGACTGAACAGGCAAAAAGGAATAACAACTGTGGTTGTGTAGCATCCTTGATTTGATAACTTTTTAGCTCTTGTGTTAATCTTTTATTTTGTGTTTCTGAGTAAGAAACTTACTGAATAAATTCAAAAGAAGTGGAGTGAATCTAGGAATATCTAGAGCAAAAAAAACCAATCAGCCCAGTAAGGTGGTCTTCACACAAGGTATATCTGATGTCTCCTAACGTCCCTTCTGCAGCCCAGTGCAACCACCCTCATGATACCACCTAAGCATCCTTTCAATACAGTTCTTTGAGTGTACTTTTAAGACTTTGCTTGAAGCTTAAAAGTCATCCTTCTGTGCATGGCTAATGACTGGCAGGTACAGGCAGGAGGTGGTGCTGTTGGAAGGAATTGTTTTCTGACGCTTAATCCTTAAGGACCCAAGGGTTTAGATGGACAAGCGCTCCTGGCTTTTGCTTGGAAGAGTTCCCACAGTGGGCTTGTTCTGTAACACCAGCCTTCTGTTACCAGTGCAGGGCTGGGCTCTGAAGAGCTGCCACATGTGTGTGGTGTGCAACTGACTCTCTCTTGTTCCACGCTTGTTGAGCAATTACTTTCCCACTTGTTGGGCACTCCATTATTTCCTTCAGTTACTGCGTCTGTGTAAAGTGGAGCCATAAGGAAATGGCTTAATATACATACATTAGAGGGCAATAAATTGCAGTTTGATTTGGTGGAAAGGCAGTGCCAGATGCTCTGTAGAAGCTAAGATTCTTCTTAAGTCAGTCATGGAGGTTTTATATCAAGTTTTTTTGATGGTGATGTCTTTGTTTTGGTCAAGAGTAGTGTAAAGGAATTGTGACCCATTAAGAGATGTTAAGGCTATTTGAATTACGATAAAAACCCTCTGTAAGTAGAAGTGTACATGAAATTGCTGAATTCTAGTAGAATTTTATTAAATATATAGCTCTTCTGTCACCTTTCCTTCTTTTAACTGTCTTCTCACTGAATTGCTGCCATCTAACCTGTTAAAAACAGTGCCTCAAAGGTGATTCACTTCAAAGAAGCAATAACTTGTGTCAGGAAGTGCAGGTGCATATTTATATAGTTGCATAATAGGTAATAGGACTGCCAAGAAGTGTTCATCATGCATACACAAGAAACATACTGAAGTATTCCTCATCTCAAAGAGTCTGTAGCTTTGAGAGGGTAGCAGCAGAGAGAAGTCATTAAGTATACAAAGTTGTTAAACACTTGAGGATTTTTCTTAAAGATTACCTGTTCTTCAAACAGGCTGTTGTTGGCTGATCCCTGATATGGTTTATACCGAGGTGTGAGTTTCAAGGCGAGGTTTGAAAGAAGATACAGTTGGATAAAATGTCCTTTTTTTTTTCAGAAATAGTGCAGAGTTTTGTGGTAAAGTACTGCTTCTCTCAATAATTAGTATGGAAGTAAAAAAAGCCAGCAAAAAGAGAGGTAGAACAGCAGGGATTAAAAAGTAAGTATAGAAGTAGGAGACTAATAGAGAACATTATTATTAAAATAGCAAATTGATTTGTTGGGAAGCATTAATAGTGAGGCATGTGCAGTTGCTGGGTTGCCCATTTGAGGTAAACTTGCAAGAGCTTTTTAAGCTAACTGAATCTAGCTTGTTAGCTGCCTGATTGTTGTGGAATAGGCTATTGCCGAAGGCTTATTTTTAGTTTGTGTTTGTTTTTTTGTGGGTTTTTTTGTGTGTGTGTGGTTTTTTCTTTTTTTGTTGTTGTTTTTCTTTGAATCAGGAAAAAAAAATTTTCCAACATGTTATGGACCTTCTCATTGTAAGTTCTTAAAAAAATGTCAGATAGATAGTCAAGATCTGGCTTTTGTAATTTGCCTTTAGAAAATTATATAAGACAGCAGATTTGTCCAGGAAAGAGAGAGAAAACTTACAACTTCATACAGTCCTCTTCATACAGTTCTTTTAGATGACTTGATTTTAACTTGCTTTTCAACAACTACAAAAGCTACAAAAAAAAAGAAATTTTGACATATGAAGTCTACAATACAGGGGCTTAAAGGTAGGGTCTGAGGTTTTGTGATATGATGGATTCTGAGAAGAGAAAGATGGAAGTGTCCTGGATGAGTTTGTTGATTGTATCAACAGATACTTTCTGGGGAAAAACTTTGGGAACGAATGGAAATCAGTGGTTTTGTTAGAGTGAGGAAGGCTAAATCATGGGTTAAATATATGTGAATATATTAGGGACAGTGAATCAGTACATGTCATCCCAAAATTGTAGGAAATAAAAAAACCATCTTGAGAGGGAACATTTATCAAGTGGTCATTGTAGAATATTGATAGATCTGCATTAGTATTTTATGATGCACTGTATCCATGTGACTTGGAAATGCCATTGGAAGTGTTTGAGCAACCTGCTCTTGCTTTGAACTCCTAATTATGTTTGGACATTTTTTGTTTAGTTTAAGGGCACTGATAGACATAGATTCCTCATTGCCTTGAACTTTCTGAAATTAGTATGTCTGTGCTTTTTGCGTGGTGCGGTTGGGAAGTTAAAACTTGCCAGTTCAGACTCTTGCTGTATTCAATGTGTTGTGAAAGAGCAGGTGTATAGTTATGTGACAGTTGAGGAACAGGCAAGACATTAGGAGAAAAAACCCCCAGTGTGAGATGGGTAGAAAAGTGAAAGTAAAGTATGTTAGATGAGAGCTTGCACATATGTGCAATAGAACTAAAGTTTGGGGTGACACTGGCTTTAGCTATCCTGTTAAAATGAATAGATTGATAAACAGCTTATTTTAATGTATTTTGCACTGTAATTGCAATTACACAATTACAATACTCAAGGGGTGCACTTCATTAATGCTTGTTAGCTGAATGTGTTAAATTCTTCAGTGACAGTAGTTCTTCGATTGTTTGATACTCTGTCTGTACCCTAATATAAGCACTTCAGAAGTTCTGTTTTCCAGTTCTATCCTTGTAGCAATAAGCTGAAACGTATAGACATACTGAAGCAGTAAGTTATAAACGGAGCAGTCTTTCAGAAAGTGTAAGCTGCCTTTGCTTGGTGCAGGAGTCTGAGTGCTTGCATGACTGTAAATAATTGTCAAAGCATGTGCTACGTAAATGAGATGAGATGAGATACTTCAAAACAATGCTCTTCACTTTTGATCATGTTTAGCTTGATTCTGGGAGGAAGTATTTTATTAAGACGTCTTTGTGCCCTGTTGCTTTTCATGAAATTGTAATTTTTCTTGATACAGTGAGGAAGTCTGCAAAGCGGCTGTTGAATTAGATTCCATTTACTGCCTGATTAACTGCCTGAATAATTCAAGTGGCAAGTTGTAAACATGAGGAATTGTTGAAATAAATAAAGATGTGGTTGTTACCTTGATCACGGCATATTGAAAGAGAATGGTCTGTTAGTTCTGGCTATAGCCTAGGGGAGGAGCTTTATTCTAGAAATAAAACAAGTGATAGTGGTAAAATATGCTTGCTTATGTAAGCATCTTTAGTAACTACACTTAGCAACTTGGATGTTCTTCAGAGTGGGATTAGACACTTTATAGTGGCCTGTAATAGTTCTGTAATGATGAAGATGACTGTCATGACAGCGTAGAGGAGACATCATTAGCTGGTTTTCACTTCAGTTTGAATGACGGGTTTGTCATTCAGAAATACCATGTTTTTCTTTACATATTCAGCTCTTACTGAAAATAAAAAAAGTTTATCTATCTGAAGTGCAAATATATTGTCAAACTTAAAATCTAACAAACACTATCAAAGTTTACTTCTGTGCTTCTCTCTATTAAATATATTCTGCCTCAGCAGAGTTAGCACTTCAGATGTGATTAGGTTGGTACAGGGAGTGGTAGAACACAGTCCTGGGAATATTTTCTTTGATGGCATTGTTGATGATGAACACAAAGGTGTAGGAAATATGTGTGCTCAGGTATTTACCAGTCTGTTAAAATATGGTCAACAGAAAGAGACTCTTATAGTTGAAACAGGAGTACTGAATTTGATTTGGCAAAGAGATAAGTTCTAAACAGCAAAATTTTCTGAAAGCATGTAACTTCTTTGTGTAGTACAGGAAACTGAATACTTTCATCATGAAGGCTTCTGTTTCATTAGCAACATAAGGGAAGAAATATGCATGATTGATAAATAAAAAACCCTAATGTTTTCTTGGGGAAAGGGCTTTGCCAAGAGTGCTGGAAACACGGGAGAGGAAGAAATGAAAATATTGAGACACTGTAGAAAGCAACAGAAAAACACTTAACAGTAGCTGAATGGTAGTTCAAGAATTGGAAAAAACATTTTCTTCAGAGAAAACAAATTGCTGAAGAAATATATTATTAAATAATGAGGAAAAGGGAGATCATCACAAACATCCTGGAATGCTTAATTTAATGGTTGTTTGATAATAGACTATTAAAGCATTGTGTCACAGACAACATGAACCTGCATTTTGCAAACAGTTTCTCCCTTCACTTTTACTAACAATCCATTAAAAATCTGAATGTGAAGTTCATTCTCATTCAGCTGCCTTTAAATTGTAGTTTCTTTCTGGATGTCAGTTCCTTATGCTGTGGAGTTTCTCAGCCCACACTGGTACTTGTTCACATGCACAAGACCCATGTGGAGCAGCGGAAGGTCACACACTCCCTTTCACTCTGCAGGAACAGCAGGTGATGGTACCAGCTGTTCACATCTCTGTATTAGATGCCTGAATTTGAGCAGCTGTATGAGGCTGCTAATAAACTCTAACATGTAATGCAGTTCATATTTTGCCCACATTTCTCTTGATCCTACTCAGCCATGGCCAGCATTTTTTTTAATATCTTTCGATTGTACCCATAAGGTGCTCGTTTTCTTTCTTGTCGTGCTTGTCTCCAGTACTCTTGTATGATGTGCCAGTCAGATGCTTGTAAAGTGTTGCAGATTTGAAAAGGAAAGGGTACCAGAAAATGTGCAAACTGTACAGGGTTTAAGGCAGCAGGAACAATCTCTCTAGCAAAAACATTTTCAAGTTTTAATGCTGTAACGAAAATAATCTAGACTGTTTTAAAGGATGTACTTGTGCTTAAGCAATACTAGTTTTGAATACAAACCTAGGTGTGTGTTTGCCTGTTTGTTTGTTTTAGAAGAATGGGTCAAAGTGCTTTTTTTCTGAAGAACCTCTATCTGCATCCAGCTTGTTGAAGAGGTCTTGTTATGTGAATCTGCTATTAAAAGAAGGCTACAGTGGTTTTTAATTCCACCTTGAGTAATAAAATTGGCCTGGCCATGAGTTTTGATATATCCACAGTTGATTTCAACTTGTGCTTTTTATTTAAAAAGCTTATTTGTGACCTGTTAGGACCCTCTGTTAAGCCAGTTAAATAAACGGTGGAAAGGTTGAAACTGCCTGTCTGCGCTTTCCAGAAAAGGGGAGGAGGGAGCCAAAGGAAGGATATTTACAATTTTAAATCCTTTCAGCTGCTCTGTTCACCTCCTTCTCTTGCATCGCTGCTTTAGCTCCCACTGCCCTCTCTGGAACACTCATAGTACCTAGAACTGAGAAATACCTTGGTTCCACTGACTGGCCACCATGTGATGACAAAGTCTTCTTGCTGGTCAGATTCTGAGAGGTGACTTTGGTGTTCTGTGGAAGGTTTTTGGTGGATTTTTTTTCTTGGTTTTTTTTTTGGCGGGGGGGGGGGGGGTGGGGGGGGGTTGGTTTGTTTTTCCCGCATTGCTCTAATCTCAAAAAATGCACTTTGGAGTTGAAGCAATATCGATGTAGGAGCTGTGAAGAGCATCTTTTAACAATATGGAGGTGGGAGTGGGGAAGAGAGTTTTTTCCTTTGCTCAAAGGATCTCAGGGAGAAATTCAGAAAGAGCCAAGATAATGATCAGAAGTCACGTGTTAAGTGTTTTATAAAATTATGAACATGAGAGAACCTAGCTGTGTAGTTAGGGTTGGAAGAAATAGTGCAAGGTCAGAAGTATATGGTAGAACATAGGAAGAATATAACTTAAAATAGTGAAGTGGCTTAGCTCAGATCATTAGATCCTGATCTTATTGCACCACAACTCAAATAATTTTACCTGATCAGCATTCTTGAATTGAACTATCTGAAATCTAGAATTGATGTCTGTTGCTTTTCTCTAGCAAAGATGGCACAGTTGTTTTTTTTCTGGACAAGGAATTAGTTCTCCCGTGGCAGATTAAAGCAGTAAGCTTCTTATTTAACACTGAGAATTTTTTAGAGAGTCTTACAATTTCTTGCTAGATACCCAGTATTAATTGGTTGAAACAGCAGTTATTTTTAACTTCATGTTTCACATTTTTTAATTTTTTTTTTTTTTTACTGTTCAGGTGTCTCTGTCAGCCATAAAGAAAGCAGATGAAGTAAATAGCTGTATCAAATGACATACCTCTTGTCCCTGCTTCCAAAATAAACCGGGAATAATGCTTTACACATTTTGTCTCCTTTAACTCTACAGGCAAGCAAGAGAGGAAGCATGGATTAACATCTAGTGATTTCTAGGAGCTGTTCTCTGCTCAGATTCCTCTGTGCTTGATCTGACTGACAGGGACATGTGGCTCAAGTGCATCTGGAAATATATCACTGGCAAAATTTGGTCTGGTAAATATAGCAGGAATGGGTTGTCAGGGCAGGAGACGGATTGTTCTGGGAAAGGAAGTGCTGTCTGTCTGTTGTCTGAATAACGATTTCCTATATTTCTGAGACATACCTATTTCTTTAGCATAACTAAGGTAACAGCAGGCTCTGACATACTTGCTGTTTTCTGTTGTCATAAGCTCCTGTGGTGGGAGTGTTACTAGAAATGGTAAAATCAGTAGGAGCAGTTATAGAGAACTGATACCAGTATTTCCTATGGTGTTTAAATAGTAGTAGCACACACTTTGTCCTAGTTTAAACTCTCTTTGAAAATAGGCAGGGACATCAAATGTGAAAAGTAACTCCCAGAGTTTCAGGACACGGTTATACTGAAGAAACCTGACTTTCGCTTAGGTGCAAAATTGTTTCTAACCCACGTGGTTCCAGAAAGCAAACAAAAAACCACCAACCCCCTCCTTGAAAGTGGGTTGATAGCCCATATTCTAAAATTCTTGTCTTTATTGGCAGTTGATATGTAGATGATGAACAGGGATAGAAAAAACCAATCAGAAGGCTTTGCTCCGGTAAAAGCTGACTGGCAAAGTCATAAAGCTTCTTGAAGTATTGTGATATTGATTCAAGTCTCAACACAAATTATACTGTTTGTGGAGAAAATGGAACCAACTGCATTAGGGAGTGGCCTACAGAAGTCTGTGCAAGCATAAAAGGGCATAGGCTGTATTTTATACAGAAAGGCATAATCATGGACAGTGACAGTTAAAATCTTGACAGATGCAACCAGTAGAAAATGTAACAGTAAATTACAGACTGTTTGAAGTTTATCAAGGGAAGTTGGAGATGATGACAGATTGGAGTCTGTACCATTTGCAGCATATTCTTAATGCAGTGAGCTGTTTTCTTTTGCTTGCTCGAGAATTTATGGAAGATGGAAACCCTGACAATTTTGTGCATGATAGCTGCCTGTGGTTGGTTACTGATTCTGTTGCTTGTCCTGAGGAGTTTACACACTGCTTCACACTGTAGTGAGCTCTCAGTCTGCTGCCCTGTGATGTGACTGTGTCTGGGGTGGGGTGAGCAGCCAACAGGTGCACAGCATACCACACGAATGTGGAGGCAGAGAATTTGTGTCCAAGGACATTGGGGGTAAATAACTGTAGTTTTTATAAGTGTTACATGAATGCTAACATCTTCACTGAGCAAGAAGTCTGTTCTAAAAAATGTCTCATAACCTTCCATATAGTAAGCTTCAATTCTGATCCTTGGATGTCTGAAGAGCTTAACTGATGTTGGAGTTTTCTGTGGTGTTTAGGAAAAAATTAGTAGTTTGCTGGAGGATGCTACTGATTCAGACTAGAGTTGTCCAAAAACTTTGTTGTTCCAAGCAGTAAGATAAGAGATGATATTCTGTGCTTTCTGAGTAAAACCTGCTTGACTAAGTAAACTGTTTTGTCAGTGTACAGTGTCCTTCAAAAATATTTCTAAGCCCTCAGGGTTACTTCATTATTTCTTCTGATGGTACTGTGTCCAAATACTCTGTCATAATGTAGGCAGGGATAAAACCTCGTCGTTTCACATTCACAGTGCCAACTCAAGACTTGTTACCATTCACTAGTTATGTAACATAGCATACCTGGCTTGCCTAGGCCTTTTGCAATGGAAATTTAAGCAGAGGAACCAGTACATTAAACAAAAATCATTTGTGTTTATCTTACTGTTGCGTGCATGAATGCCTCTTGTTCCAGGTGTTCCAACTTCCAGCAACTGAGATTTCAAGTCTGTCCCTTAGAAGTCTCTGTTTCTCTTCAGGCAGCTCAGATGCTGTTCCTCAATGCCCTTTTAATCCAGGTCTCTATTCCATTTTATTTTTCCTTTGCCTGTCTCACCCTGGAATAAAACTGAAAGGGCTGAACTTCATGTTACAGGTGAAATTTCACATCAAAGGACATCTGTGTTGTGTGATCATCTGGTACCGGTACACTTCTGTTTGTTTTTCTGTGCATCAGCTGTCAATATGTATGGCGACAAATGACTTTTTAATCAGGCATCTAGCAACAGAAACTAAATCAAGCTTAACATATGTTCAGAATATATTATCTTTCATTATATGTCTACCAGCATTTAATAAAAGTGTGTTGTTTCCTCCCCGAACGTTTACATTTTGTTTTAAAATGGCAGAGTTCTGCTCTGAACTCAAGACAAGAAGCTGAAATTGTCTACAGTGTATTAAAAGTGTGTTAAAAAATCAGACTGTTGCATTAAAAAGAATTGCGGTTACATAAATTTGAGACAAATCTTGAAGGACCAAAGCACAAGGTAATTATTTGTAAAGGGCTTTGAAATTTTAAGGTATTGTGTGCGGTGAAATATGGAATAGTACTGGGAGGTACATGAGAGGGATATTAGTTTGAATAAGCATGAGAAATAGGGTAGTGGTGTATTAGTATTTTCCATAAACAATGTTTCTGAACATAGAGAGATGATCGGGGAAACCCTGGATGTTCCTACAAACTGGGGAATGAGATGCTGGAAAGCAGTGCCATGGAAAAGGACCTGGAGGTCCTGGTCCATGGCAAGTTAAATGTGACTCAGCAGTGCCCTGGCAGCCAGGAGGGCCAACCCTGTCCTGGGGGGCATCAGGCAAAGCATTGTCAGCTGGTCAAGGGAGGGGATTGTCCTGTTCTGCTCTGCACTGGGGCAGCCTCACCTTGAATATTGTGTGCAGTGTTGGGCACCACAATATAAGAAAGACATTAAGCTCTTAGAGAGTGTCCAAAGGAGGGCAACGAAGATGGTGAAGGGCCTTGAGGCGAAGCCGTATGAGGAGCAGCTGAGGGCGCTTGATGTGTTCAGCCTGGAGGAGACTGAGGGGAGACCTCACTGCAGTTACAACTTCCTTGTGGTGACCAGTGACAAGACCCAAGAGAATGGCCTGAAGTTGTGTCAGGGTAGGTTCAGGTTAAATGTTAGAAAAAGGCTCTTCACCCAGAGTGTGGTTGGGCACTGGCACAGGCTCCCCAGGGCAGTGGTCACAGCACCAAGCCTGACAGTTCAAGAAGCATTTGGACAACACTCTCAGCCACATGGTGTGATTCTTGGTGCTGACCTGTGCAGGGGCAGGTGTTGGACTTTGTGATCCTGATGAGTCCCTTCCAAGTCAGAATATTCTATGATTCTGTGAAACAGAAAGCCCAAGTATATGTAGTTCAGGACAAGCAATGCATTTTCTTTGATTTGGTAATAAGAAGATTACTAAATAAAGAAGTAGAAAATGTACACACTTACTGCTAGTCATTACATACTTCTTGCATGGAGTGCTCTGCAACATTGCAAGAGAATCAAATGTTGATTAGATATGAAGCAGGAAGAATAATAGTATGTAATTTGTGCTAGATGAAATGGGAAGGAAAGAGAGGAAGATTCAGCAATAAATAAAACCCAGAAAACTGCAGAGAAACTGCAATTCTGGAATAGTTATAGAAGGTTTTGGACCTGCTGCTTTGAGGAAAGTGACTAAATACTTGAAACTCTTCTACAGGAGCTTTTTCTGCAGGGATTTTGTTCTAGGACCACTGTTCCATGATAAGAATGGCTTTGCTCTGGATGTGTCTGCGTGATGATTTATTCAGGATGGCTGTAGAATTACTTGTAACTCTGATCTAACTGTGTTGCTAGGTGTTGTCATGTAAATTGGAAGCGTTTAATCTCTGTAAGTATAACTATTCTGCATTCTACAATTCTGTTGCAACTAGACAGTTGCAACTGTCTAGGTAATACTGAAAGCTTATGGTATTTAAGGCTTATTTATGAGAGTAAATGCTGAATTGCCAATCTGTTCTGATAATATCTGCTATTTAATTGTATGAAGATAGTTGTTTCATTTGAAACCTTTAAACTATTTTACTGTTTTAACTACTAATTCTGGGACAAGAATGCACATAATAAGATGATGAAAGGAGAAAACAGGAACATGTAGGTATATGGTATCTAAATGGGAGCATAATTACTTTGTTCTAGACCTCCTCATGAACACCTTCTAGGTGGTAAGTTATATGGGAAGGGAATTGATGATTGCCTTCATGAAATACTTTAGTCTCTGCTGCGTTCTGAGCTGAAATTTCACTTTATGAAAATCACCTGAAGTATAGCTTAACTTAATCTTTCAGTCCGAGCACACAAACTTCAGCTGCACAGAACTTTATTAGCTACAACAGGCTGTTGTAAAATATTTATGCTGCAACCTTATTTTTGGTTTTGGGAGAAGAATGATTTAATGCTTAGAGACAGACAAAGCAGTGAAAACAAGACAGAACTTGGGACCAGGTTACAGACATTTCAAGTGTACCGTGTGTATACATAGGTGAAGTTTTATACATGAAGAAGCTGCCTGAGTTTCTTGTAGTGCACAAACAGCACTTAGGGCCAATGTAAATGCCACAGAAGCTGCTTTGCAAAAAGGGCATGCTTTTCCAAAATTTTTTAGCCTTGTTTTCCATGACTTATGTTCCCTTTTTCTCTTTTGCTGTTACTTTCTGTTTATGCTTGTTTTTGTGCTGGTCTGTTCCCATGTAAGCCCATTAAGAGTCTTATCTTTCTGTGTCAAAGTTAAAACTAATGTAACTTTTCAATAGGAAAACAATATTTGTCCAACACAGTTCTTCTCACTTCCCATTCTTTTTGTCCCTTTGTACAGTTAGCACTGAGTTTTTGTTGGGTTTAATGTAAAGGGACTTAGAAAGGCAGGTTCTTCTGGATTTGAATTTATGAGACTTCCAGACATGGGTGTCATGTGCCTTTTTTTCTCCCCTCTTCTTCTGTAATGCTCTGTAGTCTGTAATAGGTTGAGTTGTAACATTCATTAAACCATTCCTCACATTCCCTGCTTTGAAAGCTTATCAGGACTGCTTTGATTTAGTTATCTGGAACAAAAAAAAGCCGTTTGTGAAGGTTGGAATGGAGCTCTGGAGCAATAATATATCAGAGATCAGATTCAGGTCCCAGTTGTATTATTCCTAGGGATTTATTTGCCTGTGTACACACAGGCAAAGAGTGGTGTGTATGGAAGGCTTGCAGGAATGCAAATTGGACACATTTTGTTGGGACCTGTAGGGGATTTTCACTGCTTCATAATTTTTCAGAGGTTTGTTATACATCAGGCAGCCACTGCCTCCTCTTTAAACCTTTAAATCCCCCCTCTTTTTCTTGTTCTAAAGGTCAGATTTTTTTGACAACTGTGTGCAGGAACAAGATTTGTTAAATCCCTTCATTTTTATTCATACAAATACCAGCGTTTAGTGAGCAAGAGTTACCCCAGAATTCAGAAGCACACAGAGTTCAGTACTAGCCTTCTGAACCTAAATTCAATTCAGAGATGCATCTCTTTGAAACTGAACCTGCCATCTGAATATTAACCTTTGGCACTGCACAGGGAGTGCATGGTAGAAATTTCATCTCTTTGTGTCATTGAGTGGGCTGCCTTCACAGGGTGGCTGGTCCTCTGAGCTGCAGAGCTGTGTCCTGCATCTTGTCCTGAGTGCTCCTGGGTGTAGGGCTTAAGACTGAGGAGCTGCATGTCTGATCGTGCTCCTCTAGCACTAACTAGTCTTTTTTGGTGAAACAGCAAAATTTTTGAGCCTTTACTGTTCTGATCCAGTCAATGAACTAACGGAGTCCCCAGTGTTAAATCCTCTTGAAGCTATTTTTATTTTGGTTTTGTATGCCACTCAGCTTTGAAAAAGCTATGTTGTGTGCTGTTGGTCTTTGGGGTGTGAATGAAAACTAGGTATCCCCTTCCTATAGGGATGACTGACAGTGATTTGCTCCCTGAAGAGCTAGTTATAGGCATCATTCAGTAGCTGTAAAGTCCTCATCTTTGCCTTTCTTCGGTGTGGGTGGAGAAAAAGTTTAGGAGTGGGAAGTCCTTTTTCTTACCCAGAATAACTTCTGTAGACTGAAACAGTTGGCAAATGAGATCTGGGAAGTCATACTGTGATGTTTTATACAATATTGTAAACCATTCCGATTAGCAAACTGCTATGCTGGCAGGGTGGAGTTTTTGTTGTGTAATTACCCATTAAAAAAAAAATCTGTGTCAACAGATTGGGGCAATTGGGGTTGTACCTTTTTATCATCTGGTGGTTTTCATACTGAGATGGCTATGGAGTGGCCATATGTTTGATTTAAGTCTATTGTAGCAGTCAATAATTCTGGAGGAAGGTGGAGCAAACAGCTGCAAAGTCGAGGCTGGGCAGAATCTTCAGTGCTTATTTCATCACGGCAGGATTCTCCAGAGCTAGTCTGTCTGCTACTGAATTTTACCTATGCTGTTTACATCTGTCAGCACATCTGTGCTATCTGGGAATAAGAACTATGTTCCCTAACCACTGTAACTACGTTTGTGTAAATTTATGGTATAGATTGTTAGATGTCCAGAAGTCATTCTGCTTACATAGCATGTTTTGTCTAGCGTTATGTACAAAGCTGTTTTGTTAACTTCCATCATGCTGAATTGTGCCAATACAATATACACCCTCACACAGTGCGGGTATGCAGTATATTCAGAACCTGTATCTGACAGTTCCTTTCCATCACTGGTAGTGACACGGTGTAGATATCTTCAAGGATGCTTTTTCTGTGTGCTTTTTGTGTATTGATGCACCAGTACGGGCCAGGAAGGAGAGTTTACAGAGCTGTTTTCATGACTTAGCATGTTTACTGGATTTAACATGCCTGAGATAGCAGAAATAGACTGTGATCTGGTGCTAGGGAAAAATAAAGAAAAATTTTGAATATTTTAGCACAGATCACTATTAGGTTGCTTTAATATTAAATATTAATTTAATGTATATTTTTTAAAACTATTGCAAAGACACTTTTCTGGAGATGTTCTGCAGCTAGCCAAGAGTTTCTGCACTGGGTCAAATGTAAATTGCCTAGTAGGTGCAAACTTAGCTGGTTGCTTCTTGCAAAGTTCTCAGCGTCGTGATGAGAGTGGCAAACAGTTGTTTTGGAGCCCTAGGGACTGACCTCTGAGGCCGTGCCTGCTTGCTACTGTTTAGAAAAAAGGTCTTGACTCTGACTGGCCTCAGTGCTAGAATACGATTTCGTTCTTGAGCTTGCTGTTCTGAAGCAGAAAGGTGATGGTCAAAAGTATTTTATTACGCTGTCTGCTAGCCAAGCAAGGTCTGCTTAAATGCTGGCTAATAGAGAACTGTTTTGGCAACCACTTACAATAATGTGCTAACTCATCAGCTCTACTGTGCAAATGGCTTTTGGTTGCTAAGTGAAATAATGGTGGGCAAGGATGACTTGCCACCAGCAAAAGGAAGCCTGTTTTTCACTGTGCTTAGTGACTGTCCTTCTGTGTTTCTACCCCTCCTTCTTGGAGCAGGCAAAACCTGTGTTGTGTTCCATATTGTCCAGGATGGGAAGGGTTGTGTATGGGGGCTGAAGAGAAGGACATAGTCTGCTTTCTCAAAATTACAAGGCAGCTAACACCACCTTGGAAAAAGACTTGGTCTGTGGAGGAAGCATGTTCAAACAACATTGCTAGAATAGCTGCAGGACTGTAATGGAATCTGTTGAAGGTTAACCTTGGTGCTTTACAGACGAGCCAGGCCTTCAGAAGGGTTTGACCCAAGTAGCAGTTTTAAACACCAGGTCGTGGTTAATCAGTCAGAATGAGATGGAAGGGAAGTAAAGTGCATAAAGCTTATCCTCTCCTAGGTGACTGCAGTAAGAGACTTTGGTGTCTCAGAGGCTTTTCTTTTTTTCTTTTCAATGATCAGTTTAGATGTGGTCCACCCAACTTTCTGGAGCTCAGCAAAGTGATGGGGAAGGCCATTTGGCAGGCATTAAGGTAACAGCTAACTAAAAAGGCATGAATAAAATTTTAAAAAAACCCGAAGTAATTGCCTTTTATATGGATAACCTGGCCTGCAGAGTTTTGATTGTGCCAATAATATAAGCCAGATGTGGCTTGAAATAAGCCATGGGAGAGAAGATGATTTCTACATGGATAATGGACTGTCTGGAAGCATAAGGGATTAATCTGTTAATTTGTTAGAAAGTGGGATGTGCTTTCAGTGAGATGCATACTTAATTTATCTCTTTTGAGTAATTTTTTCCCGTTCTTTTTCTTGGAAAATGTTTGGGATTACACTCCCACCCACTGCCCTTTGAAAGACTGATGGGAAGTTTTTCTTGGTGTTCAAGTAGCTACACAGGCTGCCTGATGTGACTCATCTCTGCCTTCATCCTGGTCACTTCTCTTACCTGTTTGAAGATGTCTTGCATCTATTGAAGGCGTTTGAAGGACGTCTTGTATTTTTCTGTTACTTTTTGAATATTGAATCACATTGATGGATCCTTTCTGTTGTTAGTAATACATGTCTGTAAAGAAAAATGTGGTGTAAATTCTTGTTTAAAGGGTGTTGTTCCAGGATTCATGGACTGATAAATGGCCAGATGTAGAAAGGGTAGTAGTGAACTTTCTTTTAAGCCAGCCATGTAGTACTGAAGGTCTCATTTCTAAATGTTTGGGGTTTACTGGGGGGGGGGGGGGGGGGGGCAGTTTGTGGGTTGGTTTGTTTGTTGTTCTGTTGTTTTTTTTTTTTAATTTAGGCTTTTTAATAACTGAGCATTTGATTTCTATGCATAAATCAAATGATTGGAATGATAGCGTAATTCCCGCTGCTGCTGACGTTACCAGAAACATGCAGTTCTGGTCCCCGTGTGGGCTTTGAAGTGACTTGTGGCTGGAAGCAGAGAGGTAGTCTTTTGGGATGAAATGTTGTTATTGGTGTATCCCAGTCTGGAAGGAGGAAAAGACTCTCGAGTTTCCACGTGACTTGGGGCAAATTGTAGTGATTAGTAGAAGTCATTACAATGAGCTGCCTCCAAGCGGCTGGGTAGGAGCTGTAAATCTGGCCAGTTAATGGCACTTTAAACGGGGAATGACGAGTTTGGCTTATGCCTGGGTGAAGGAGGTTGCAACTGTTGCCCTGCTTCAACAGCGTTCAACAATATGCTGGGTGGATGGAGGGTCCCAGGCAAATGTAATTAATCAGGTTTCACGTCTTTGGAGTGTTGACAGAAGCATTGTGTAGGATACAAACCCAGCTTCTGAACAGCATTGCTGGATTAACTCTGACCAGTAGGGTTTGCAAGAGGCTGAATGGCAATTGCTCAGCAATTGGTCTGCTGCGGGGGCTTTGGTGAAAGTATAAACCAGAGTGTGGTGGTAATTCTGATGGTGGTTGATGAAGCAGTAGTGAAATAGGATCATTGTTCTTCTGTAACACATTTTAACCTTAGCTGGCTACTTCCCTGGATGTGGCTGTTTGCTGTGTTGTGTATCCCCTGCTTCTGGATAGCACTTATATTTAATCTGTTTTTAAGTGTAGGAAAATCCAGTTTAAAAACTGAAATATGGGACCAGTTTGTGTCAGCGAAGTACTTATTTTACTGCCTTACCATTGCAAGTAAAAAAATTGTCTGATACACAAATGCTGCCTTCCCACTTCAACCCCAAGTAATTGTAGCATGCCAGCTTTGTCAGGAGAAATACTAACTGCAATTTGCTCCTTAAAGCTAAGTTTTAAAATGAAGGCTAGGATTTAGTTGGTTTCCTTTGTGCCAATAAATTCAGTATGTTGTCTGTGAATGTGTAGGGTAACAAGTATAGAATGGGATTTCTGAGGATTTATCGGTAAGCTTCTTTACACTGGAATTAGTTAAAAATGGAGATGTAAGGGTTTTGTCTTGAGCTGAGTTGAGATTTAATGGAAGATTACTTTTTCCAAATTGATAATAGGGAATCTAGCTAACCTAGACATAAATGGCAAAAATAGATTTTTAGAAAGAAATTACCCTGTAGTGATCTGAAATTTGTGCAGCGTGAGATGTGGATGGATACAGCAGTGGAGGTAATCTGTTACAGCACTGGAGGCAACAATTGCTCTCCCTGTGCAGCTGACTCCTATACAGAAATTTCAAGTTGGTTTAAAGGCCTTGGATATACCCAGCAACAAGATATTTAAATGAATTGATATTTAGAGGAGTGCAAACTGGAAAACCTACCGTGTCAGTCTGTGTTTTAAATTTCACATTTGAGAAAATAAGGCTAAAGACACCAACGTGTAACCCACTGAGAGACACGAGGTTGAAAAATACAGTAATACTGTGTAAGGGGTCGTAATTCGTACATAGTTCTGAGATTTTTTGTGAACGGTAAAAATTTCATAATGTTGAAATACAGCAAATTGTTATGCTCCTAGTTCTGCCTCTAATTAACCTTTTCTAACCCAGGAAATTATCGTAGTATACAAAAGTTGATTAAACTAACCTTCAGGAACTGCCAGTAACGCAATCATGTGATGTGGTGAATGGAATGTGGCAAATAGCTGATGGGTTGCTGTGAGGGGCATTGGATATGGGCCCTGTGCCTCCAAAAATTAGACAGCCCTATTAAAACAGTCATGCGTTAAATAACACATCACCAGGTCCCTTTGTGTTTCTTTATTCTCATCAGGTGTCGGAAACCATTAGGATCAGAGTTTTCCTTTTCAGTTAGATAATAGGCATTATGAAGTGGAGGAGAGAGAAGAGAGGCTGAGGCCAGCAGTCCTGGTACTGATTAAGGGTACCTTCCTAATTTAATTTTTATTTTTTTTTGCTCGGCAGAGTCAGTGGTTTGCCTGTGTGCAGCCTGCAGGCAATAGAAATACATTTTCATTCTAGTCTGTAGTGTTGATAAGATGTTTTCTAGCACTGAACGTGTATTGGTAGGCAGAATAAGTAAATGAAGGGAAAAGTGTGAGATGAAGGACAATATGTAAAAGTAAAGTGAAGATGAGTATGTACTTTTGCCCCCGAATTAGAATTCTACAGGTGTTGTTTTTTCCACTCTTCGTAGAGTTTTTAAAGATTATTGTTAAATTAGATGTTCAAATGCAAGTCATGCAGAGGGTACTACAATAATATGTTTATTTATGCATGAAAATAAATACCCAGTTTTGTGTTATCTTTGCACTATTGTTGTATTGTGTGCAAGTAATTCCCCCCACCCTGAGCCCTTTCTGTAAGCAATCACTTTACTCCCTGGTAGAAATTCATCCATACTTTAAATGTTAATTTGTTTTAAGGCAGAAGGTGATTTTAAAGCACAGCAGCTTTTCTGCATAATACCATGTATAGATTACCTTTCTTCTGTTTATCATAGTTCATTTTGAATGTTAGTATTGAATAATAATGTGTAAACAAAACCCTAATGAATGTCTCATTCTTATTCATTAGGTTGTATCCCTTCCTCTCGCTTAGAGAAGGGATGATTGAGTAGATATTGGTGGGTCATCAACTTGTACATTAATGCTTTCCTCTGATGTCCACTGTTTGCAAAAAGGACTGAATACCTCCTCTTCTTGAATACGTAGAGGGATTTAACTGGAACTGGGAAACAGATATTCTACTTCTTTGCCATACATCCAAGCAGTTGTGTTTCTGAATCATGAAGTAATATTTCTCTGATATGGGACTAATTATTGCTCATACTGTGGTTCAGCTGCAGATTTTTATAGGCTAATGGGAGCAGAATAATCAGGGAGAAATTTGACAGTTACTGTTACTGGAGGATATACTTGAATAAAAGTAATGCACATGGAGTGGTAAGGATTTTTTTTTCCCTAGCTTTTTTGTTTTAAGTAATTCCTTAACTGTGAGGAAGTTTCCCTTATGAAAACAGTTATTTCTCCATATATGCTTTTGGAGGAAGGGACTATATAGAAAAGGAATTCATCTTCTGGGAGAAAGTCCTCATATGCTACTCAAGTTAAGGGGTTGAATAGTTTCCAATATAGTGGAGTCCATTTGTTCTCAAACTATTGGTTATAATACACTGGAATCAAAAAGAGCAGTTACAGGTTTGTGGTGGATGCAGAACAGTATTCAACAGTGATTTCAATGAAAATAGTTCACAGGAATCTGTTTACTAACTGTATTCTATTGATTAAAGTGTGAGCTACTGCTTTAAGGTATTTGTTTTAATAATAATATTATCTGTACTTTGATAGCTCTCAGAAACTCCAAATATGGTTAGGCCAGTTGTTTTTAAGCACAGAGCATGCACAAATGTTTCAGTTGAAAGTGGCACAGAACAGGAGACAGGAAACATTGCTGCCGCTTTACAGATACAGGTATTGAAGCACAGAATTAACCTTCCTGGGTTCTTCAGGAACTCTGTTGTACACACCCTGAGGAATTATATCTGTGTTTCTTGTAGATCTAATGAGGTGTCAAACTGCAAAGCTAGCTTTTTACATGTGGCTTGTTGAAGTACACTGAAATGAGAGATTTCCTTACTGTCGGTTTTTGCTTTTCTCTTTCATTTTATGTTTTAACTTAACCAAATAGAGAACTAAGAATAGGAAATTAGAATGAAGTTCAGACACCTGTGCTTCTCCACTCCCCTCTTTCTCTGAGATTGTAATTTTCTTCGTGTAGAGAAAAGAACTGGAAGAGAGTTGTGGGCAGAGGAATTTAGTAACTTTTCTTTTCAAATATGGGCTAGAAAGCCTTTAATAATCTTATTACTCCCAACGGCATCAAGTCTTCATGGCAGTATGGATTTGCAGTCAGTTGCTTTTATTCTAAAACAATTCTGTTATAAGGAATAGGTATTAATCTGTATTCTGTTCTGTTGGACTGTACTGATTTTTTCCGAGCCTTTTGAACATGGTTTGTTGGTATAGTGTTGTGAATGCACAATGCTAGAACAGCATAGTCTCTAAGTACTTCAGGTCCTAAGCAGATGGATAGAGAAGTAACAGTTCTTTTATAGACTTTCTTTGCCTTTGAAATAGTGATGGGAATGGTGGAAATTTCTTTATTATTAGCAGGTTTGGGCCACCATCCGTTTTTAGTCATTGGGCGTGTTGATCAAAGAAGGAAATAGAGTAGTTCTCATGGCTGGAAGATGAAGACTGGGCTCTGCAACAGCTGTGGCTTCTGCAGTCATTTCCTGCTGTCCGGCTCATGCTCTGTATTAGAAGATGACAGCACTGGGCAAACTTAACTCATGAGCTAAAAACAATCTAAGGTCGTACCGGCATAGGCTTTTTGCACTTGTGACGGGAAGAAAAGTTTTGTGGAGCTTTGACATTATTACTGATAAACTTAGTACTGGAATGGCTGGACCTGTTTGATTGGGCCATGTTGCTTGTGTCGAAGTCATTGGTGTGAGATAGAAATAGCGCAGTGTCAGACCTCCTCACCAGCATTTGCTCAGTGTTGCCTTGGGGCTGTGGAGTCCTTGAGCGAACAGCATCTTGACAAGATGACTGTCTTCTTCCCGCTAGATGAGCATGCCAGAAGACTTCTGTGGAGGCCTGCCTGGCAAAGACAGAAACAGTACACAACACAAGATGCTGGAAGCATCTAAAATACTAAATATAAATTCTAAATTCATATGCAGTCAGTGTCGAGGAAAGAGGTGGCTAAAAAAAAAAGATGCACGTGCAAGATTTAAATTTCAGGACTGCCTTCTGAACCTCCAAAAACACAGGTATAAATTAAAATTCTTTCTCAGCTACTTAGTAGCCTCTGTAAGATGAGTGATACCATTTTGTTTCTGCTGTCGTTTTTCAGTTGATAGATTGCACTTGGTTTAAAAATTAAAGTGCGTTTGAAGAAAGACCAGTCTTACTTCAAGAATGACTCCTTTCTTCACTGCTGGATTTAGACTTTGTAGTGGGTATTCAGCCTTAAGGTGATCATTCTTTCTCCTTGTGTTTTTTTACTGCTTCTGTGAGTATGCAGAGAACTTTTGCTCCTTAGAGTGGCTGTTTAGCATTTTTGGACTTAATCACACACAGAAAAGGAGGAGGGGGTTGTTTTTTGCACCTATTGCTGTTCTCACTGGCCTGTTCTCCCCAGGGATTTGCAGAGATCATGGCAGGTATGTCATAAACAGTAAAGCTGCCTTCTGCTAACTTGAGCATGCATTGGTTAGGCTTCGGAGACCGATGCGTAACTTGTACTCTGATCATATCTGGTTGTCAAGAGAAAGCTCTATCTGATTTCTGCGCCTGATCAGTCACTGACTGATATGACAGCCCATGTGTCTGAAGTGTTGAGCAGCAGGTAAGTGCTGACATTTTGATTGGGTAGGCCACAGTTTGGGGATTGACAGCAATGTCTGCAATGACATTGGAAGAGCAGCCAAGAATTTACTTTCAGTGGATAAATGGGATTAGTTACTATGTTTAGCTGACATTAAGCTATAAATTATTTGAAAGGTGGAAAGAGATTCCAGTCAGAGTTCATGTAGAATTTCCATGGACTGATCTGGCTGCACTGAGTCTGAATGTTTACAAGGGTCTTCCTGTGCCGTGTTGTGTATGTTTTTGATGGATGTTCGTAGAACTTAATTTGTTACAACATTCAAAGAACCCAGTTAGAAATTAGGGCTGGTCATCCCAGGTGCTGTGTAAAGTCATAAATTTAAGCCCTGAGGAGATTACATTATATTACCCTTGTTCTGAGAACATCTGGGTATTTGCTTAAAATTAAGCTGATGAGTATTTGTGTTTAGGCTTGTGGGGTTTTCATTTATCGATAATTTAATTTTTAATGGATGTTTCATCTAATTCTTCCATCTTTACGGTACTTGCAGCTAGACATTTATTACAGTCATTCTTAGGATGTTTTCAGAGGTGGAAAAGTCTGCCATGCTCAACTGTCTGTTGAGAAAATGGATGGCCATTGACTGACTCTGTGTACATCTCTCTGGTGTTAGATACTTGCTTGTAAGATATTCTCAGCACCGAGTCATTCTTTACCTGTTAATGCAACTACCAGGCTCAGAGTCCTCAGCTCGAGTCTTAGGGTTTTATTCCTAATATTCAGCCTCCTTCTTTAGCAAAAATCAGTCATTATTCTTTTTAGATGAAGTTTGTAAAGCTAGTATAGCAGAGCTAACATCTAGGTGTCACAAGAGCTTGCTTTTAGGGAGAAGTTTATCACAATCTCTAGATGATGACAATTTTCTTTGTCCAGTCTTAGATAGACTTTTGTCTTTTAGTTCACCGTTATGCAATTCACAAGTGTAGGTATTTTTTTCTTGTCTAATAGGTTGTATTTTATTCACTTAAGTGACCTTAGGCAATAAATTTTGCTGCTATTGCTTTTTAAATTTTGTTGATTTGTCCATAATTAAGTCTGACAGAAAATAGAGGGAAGATGTTCCAGTCTCTGAAGAACAGGCAGTAAATGTAAAATGACTGTTAGCTTTAGTAAAAAAGATGTTTTGTTAATTAGTTTCTACGTATTGCTGTTTATGGCAGGAGGCTGCTGAGTTGTTTGGTGTATTAAGATGTTATACAAATTTTGGTTTAAGCTGTTGTATATGTCTTCTTTCTCGGTTGTCTGGTACTTGTGTGGCCACAATTCTCATTTTTAGAGAACCTTGGGAGAAGGAATTCAGTGTACTGTTCTACAGACTTTGCTGGCTGGCCTTTTCTGTTGCAAAGGTTTTGCAGGTGAAAAAGGACAAGTTTTGGTGGTCACTGTCTTACAGCTGCCAACTGATGGCCTTGGAGTGGCTGGACAGCTGTTTTTCTTTTACATTGTTCTCTTTTGTTGCAACTTTTTCTTTCTTCCCCTTTTTCACATTATTTGTCATATGGATTTAATTTTATGTCTGCATTTTGAAGGATGCCCCTTGGTTTGAGTGAGGATCCTTGAGAAGTCTCATGGAGCAACTGAGTAGGGGAGAAAGGAAAAGAGGGTGCCTGTACTTACAGTTGACAGGTGGCACTCCCTCACTATATGCCTTTTGATTTATCTGTGCTCATAGTGTTGGTAAAAAGTCTTTTAATAAACTGATTTAAAAATCGACATGTTTCAGCATGCAAGAATTGTAATTCTGGCATTCATGTACCAAATTTTATAGAAATTTTTGATACATTTCTGACTAATGTGGTATTCAAAGTACTCCAAATTGTGGAGAAAGATAGAATTTTTCATTCATTGTTTTTCAGTTATTGGTTACCTAAACCTTTGGTTGTTCAGATAGACTAGAAATTTACATATTTTTTCCAGTGCAGAACCTTATGAATAGATCTACAGACAGGTAAAATCTCAGAGCTTGGCTTTATGCATCTCTACAGGCTTAAAGAAGTATTTGCTTTCAAGTCTCATGTCAAGATTGCCATAAATAGAAGGATGGAAGGCTGGACTAATGGTTCACACTCTAGAGTCACATGCATATGTTAGTTGTATCAAGGGTTTTCAATACTTTGATTTGGTGATTTTCTGATTTCTTGAATCAGACTTCCTTTTCCATATGAAATGCTTTGAATTACTATTATTTTCCTCATTTCTTCACGTAACATGCAGTCTGTCATAAAAGATCCTAACAATATACTGCAGTCCATTAGCTGTTTGAGTTTTGTGTCTATGTTGCTTTCCCAGTTGCTGATGTCTTGTTTCTTTTGAGAGAGATCGATGATGTTAAATTTATTTTGCAAAACAGGAGTGAGAACCCTTCTCTTTGAGGCAATGTCTCAGCAGGGATGTGAACCAGACTTCATTATCTTAATTTTCTACTAGGATTTTAGACCTGCAGGGCTGTGATCCTACTGGCATCACAGAGACATAGTGGGATGGTTCCTCTGCTGCAGTGTTGGAATGGAAGGATACAGGCTCTTGAGGAAAGACAGCCACAGGAGACGAGGAGGGGGTATTGCCCTCCATGTCAGTGACCAGCTGGAGTGCATGGAGCTCTGTCTGCAAATGGGTGAGGAGCCAACCAAGAGCTTATGGGTCAGGATTAAAGGGAGGGCAGGGACAGGTGACATTACAGTGGGGTCTGCTACAGGCCACCCAACCAGCAAGACTGAGCAGATGAAGCCCTCTGTAGTCAGGAGCAGCCTCACGTTCACAAGTTCTGGTCCTCATGGAGGACTTCAACCACTCCAGTATCTGTTGGAGGGACAACACAGCCAGGTATAAGCAGTCCAGGGGGTTCCTTGAATGCCTTGATGATAACTTCCTTCTCCGAGTGATAGAGAAGCCAGCAAGGGGAGGTGCTATACTAGACCTTGTACTCACCAACAAGGTGGAGCTGGTAGGAAATATGAAGCTCAAGGGCAGCCTTGGCTGCAGTGACCATGCAGTGGTAGAGTTCAGGAACCTTGGGGCAGCAAGAAGGGTGCACAGGAAGCTTACTAGGCTGGACTTCAGGAATGCAGACTTCGGCCTCTTCAGGGGTCTGCTTGGTAGAGTACAATGGGATAAAGCCCTGCAGGGAAGAGGGGCCCAAGAAAGCTGATTAATAGTCAAGAATTGCATCCTCCAAGCTCAGGAGCAATGCATCCCAACAAGGAGAAATTCAGGCAAAAAGGCCAGGAGGCCTGCATGGATGAACAAGGAGCTCCTGGACACTTAAACACAAAACAAAGCCTACAGAGGGTGGAAGCAAGGACAGGTATCCTGGGAGGAATGCAGAGAAGTTGTCCAAGGAGCGGAGATCAGGTTAGGAAAGTTAAAACTCTGGTGGAATTAAATATGGCCAGGGATGTCAAGGGCAATAAGAAAAGCTTCTGTAAATATAAAAGGAAGACTAGGGAAAATGGGGGCTCTCTCTGGCAGGAAATAGGAGACCTGATTACCATGAGTATGGAGGAGGCTGAGGTACTTCAGGACTTCTTTGCCTCAGTCTTCAGTCACAGTGCCCAAGCTGCAGGAGGCAAAGGCAGGGACTGGTAGAATGAAGAACTGCCCGCTGTAGAAGATCAGGTTCAAGACCAACTAAGGAACCTGAAGGTGCACAAGTTCATGGGACCTGGTGAGGTGCATCCATAGGTCCTGTGGTAAGTGGCAGATGAAGTGGCTAAACCATTATCCATCATATTTGAGAATACATGCTGGTCCAGTGAAGATTCCGCTTAACACCCATCCAGAGAGACCTTGACAGACCTTGGGAGGTGGGCTGGTGTGAACCTCATGAAGTTCAACAAAGCCAAGTGCAAGGTCCTGCACCTGGATTGAGGCAATCCAAGCACAAATACAAGCTCTCAGGAGAGTGGATTGAGAGGAGTCCTGAGGAGAAGGACTTGGGGCATTGGTTGATGAGAAACTTGACATGACCTGGGGAACATGTGCCTGCAGCCCAGAAAGCCAGCTGTGTCCTGAGCTGCACCAAAACCAGTGTGGCCAGCTGGTCAAGAGAGGTGATTCTCCCCATCTGCTCTGCTCTGCTGAGACCCCATCAGGAGTGCTGCGTCCGGCTCTGGAGTCCTTAACGTAAGAAACACACAGACCTGTTGGAGTGAGTCCAGAGGAGGCCATAAGGATGGTCAGAGGGCTTGAGCACCTCTCCTATGAAGACAGGCTGAGAGAGTTGGAGTTGTTCAACCTGGAGAAGAGAAAGCTCTGGGGAGAACTTATAGCCCTTCCAGTACCTAAAGGGACTACAAGAGAGCCGTAGAGGGACTTTTACAAGGGCATGTAGTGATAGGACAAGGGGCAATGGCTTCAATCTGACAGAGGGCAGGTTTAGATTAGATATAAGGAAGAAATTCTTCACTATGAGGATGGTGAGGCATTGGGGCAGGTTGCCTAGAGTTGTTGTGGATGCCTAGTCTCTGGAAATATTCAAGGTCAGGTTGGATGGGGCTTAGAGCAATCTGGTCTAGTGAAAGGTATTCCTGCCCTTGGCAGAGGGGTTGGAACAAGATGATCTTTAAGGTCCCTTCCAACCCAAACCATTTTATGGTTTTATTGTTTTTAACTCTAGTACCTGAGCAATACTATATAAGAATAATCATTTATGCAAATACAGTCAATTCATGCATGACCATTTAAAAGTGTTCTGAAATTTAGAGGTGTAGGAGGCAAGTATTTTCACTGAGTCAGGTTTTCTCCGCAAACATTTTTCACTTAGACTAAGAGCCTTGTGGGTATTAGCTCAAGGCAGTAGATGAGACTCATGTGTAAGTGGTAAATTAATGTTGCTTTTTGTCTCTCTCCTTAGGGATCACTTGATGATTTATTTATTTTTTTATTAAATGGATGAAGGCTTCCCCATGCACTTCCAGTTTTACCCACTACCTCATGCTGGCAGTAAATAGTCTGCAAAAAATGTCATTTGCTGGTGGATTGTTTTTCTGTTTATTGGAGGTGACATGAGCAGTGGGGCAGCGGCAAAGAGGCCGTGTTGCCATTGCTAAATATACATCCCTGACAGTCTGATAATGGGTTCCAGGAAGTTCAGTGGAAAATTAAAACAAAGCAACATTTATAGCTGATTGAACTTGAAAAGCAGTTTTCATGTTGAATGGCAAATATGTGGACTTCAGCATTCCAGGAGACTGATGCAGCTCCACTGGATGGGCCTGACCTTGTGTGCAGAATGGACTGTGGACACAGCAGCAGGCAGAATGGCTTCATCTATAGAGGACTCCATGGGGAGGAAAAATTTGCTATCGTGCACAGAAATAGTTCTCACATACGCCTATATTTATACAGTGTCCACAGGTCTGAATAGCATCTTTCGTATGAGGGTTTTGCAGCCTGTTAGCACTACAAGAATGTCTGGTACTGGGACTGTCTTTGTCCCTGCCAAAGCACTAAAAATACCCTTCCATCTACCCCCCTTCTGAAGCCATAAGAAGAGTTTGCTTTTATTGGTTTTGTAAAATAAGGTGAAAGTTACAGATTGTGTTCTTCACAGCAGTACGTGGAGTTTGAGTTTAGAAGGCTCTATTTTCAATAGCTTACTTTCTGCTTTTTAAAAGATACTCCTCTCCCCAAACCCTAAACCCACAGAAAACAAACAACTTAAAAGCTGTTTAACGTATAATAGTATTCAGTTATTTTTGGTTTATAAAGACCAAAAACTTCTAGAAGTGAAACTTTTAGAAGAACGCTAGTTTTTTGCTCGCAGCATTGTCAGCTAAGTTACCAGAGGTAGATCTTTCATAGGTCAAACAGCAAGCTGCAAGCTGGGTGGCTGTCTTACACTGAAACCCGGCTGCTAAAAGTAGATTTGATGAAGACTGCCTTCTTTAAGAGAACCAGAAATAGAATTTATAAGTGAGCTACTACAGTTTTTGAGTACTTATTTCAGATTGGACCTAGAGTAAATCTGAAAAGATGACTAATGACTCCCATTTGGTCACAAGAGTATAAGGTTTACTACTTTGTTTCTTTTGGCTGGTATTCTGCCTGGGAGTCTGCACATTCAGTATTAAGGGTGTGCACAGATGAAAACGTCAAGTGCTCTAGCCTCTTGCAGTCTATCTGCCTAGAAGTTTGGCAGATATTACTTTGTTGTTGGACTAACTGTAATGGTGTTTGTAGATAGCTTAATGTGAACCTAAAACCTTCAGACTTTTTTGTTTTGCTGTTTTTGATAATAATTTTGAATCGTGAGATTGAGAGTTTAGTTTTGTGGGGGTTTAAGTATCAAACTCAATATATGTCAGTTTTTACATCAGCCATTCTAGAGTTAAAAACATTTAAACATCTATGTGGCTGTATTGTCTTCTGGTTACTTGTCCTAAAAAATATGTTCAAGGGTCTACCTATATCTGAATGTGCATTTGGAATGTAAAATGTTCCATTCATTCCAAAATAGCATGGCCCCTACACAAAATCCTTCCTCTAACATCTGAAATAGTTTTACATGCATGGCCTGTAGCATACCTTTACCTTTTAAAAAGTGCATTGGGTCTTGAGCTGTTTGGTTGCTGAGGGCTAATGGAGTATAAAACTTGTGCACATTGCACCTTGTTGAATCTTGAATTTTCCTTCTATGTCCTTTCCTTCAAAGCAAACAACTCCCCAGAACAAACAAGACATACAGGTGTAAGAGTGTGAGCTGCGCACTTCCTTGCTGCCAGAGATTTCTCATGAAAAAACAGCAGATTGTTTACAAATACAGAAAATGTCAAGTCCATCTCTGCTCCATTCTGCCTCTGGAAGGGTTGGGCAGTGCACTTAATGGATCCCTTCCTATCTGCTCAGCTGTATGTGATGTGGCTCCACTTTTGGTCTGTTTGCTCACATTTACTGTATAAACTTGGATAAACTGGCGCCATTCCCTCTCATCACTTACGTGCTAGTGTAACACAAGCTGAAGACTTTTTCTCTACCATGTTTAGTGCAGTGGTTCTTTTCTGTTCCATCAGTTGTGAGCCACTTGCTTCCAAATGCGTGTACTGTATTCAGCTCAGCACTATATCCACACTGAGTTTTGGAGGCTGCTGTTGTGCTTGGAGGACCTGCTGAGCTGTTAATAGCTTGTGACAGGCCTATGCTCCAGTTTAAACTGATCTCTGACTTTTATTTTTTTGAGGGTCTAGAGTTTTTCAGTGAGGGCAGAAAATATTGCTGACTCAACTCCCCCTTTTTTCATCTAATGTTTTTTCCAGCTAGTCTCCAGGATGCAGCTGTTTGACTGACTCTTGTACATTCTTTGGCGCTCTGAATTAACTGTGAACTGTAAAAAGCTACTTCGTTTTCAACACTCAACTACATCTAAATTTGCAATAGACCAATATTGAACTTCTGGAATTTTTATTCTAATTATTAGACTTTATATTCTTCCATGTCAGTGAAGGTAAGGCCAAGACCCTTACATGGGATCTTTGCTGGTGCTATGGAGTGCAGTGCTCTGTCAGAAGATCAGTTTGTATCAGTCCATTTTTATGCTTCAGTTTAACATGAACACTTCAGAAAGGGCATTCTCTTAATTTTTAAGAACTCCTTCTGCTTGTAATGATCGTTCTTGCAAAGAATAAAGCAGGTCAAATCTGTTGGAGTCTGACATCCTTTTTAACCTCAGTGCAATGAGTTACCCTTTCAGATTCCCCTGCTGCTCTCATCCTCTCGGAACACAGCTCATTTTAGCTGTTGGTTCCACAAGCTCGTTTAAAATGAGTAATTTATTATGAGTAATGAGGTGTGTGCTTTTATGTGAAAGAAAACAAATCGGCCGCTGTGCAAGCCTTTCAAATTCCTGAGTGTGCTTGGAGGTGTGGGTTACAGGAGAAGCAGATAGCGAGTGAAAACAACTCTGTGCCGGGCTCAGCTGCTCAAAGTATTTGTGGTGTTGTGTGTTTATTTATGAGCCTGTCTTTGCTGGGGATTCGCTGCCTTGTATCCTGGTAGAGAAGACTCACAGGCAGAATGAGGAAGCCCTCATTAATCTTCATGTTCTTGTTTAGAATTTCTTGCACTGCCTGCTGCGGCTTCTGTTGGAGCGGGGACTGGCCTCTCGCAGTGAATTGAAATGGCTAAGATTAATATTAATCCCTTTAATACTGCAGCTCATGATATAGTCATTAGGTGACTTGGAACTAATCCTGCCCACCTAACTAGTGTGATTTATTAAATACACATGGAGGATTTAGTGTGAATACAGCTTGGTGGAATAGGCATCAAATAAATACCGCTGTGTATCTGTGTTAATGCTGGCAGATTGGGACACAATTGTGGGACAGGCTAGGAAGAAACAGGAGTGCAAGGGATACTTATCATACGGCTCAGTGGAGTTTACCTTTTTTGGATTAGTAGTAATGATTTTTCTAGCTGGACGCAACACGTGCCAAGAAGTAACTGCAGCCTAAATTAGGCTTAAAAAATGGAATTAAGAGAATGGGGGAAGCACGGATAGATTTATACGCTGCACTCAACAACAGAAATTCCTCACCCTCCTTGCTGTGCTGTGGGGAGATGGCAGATCCTCTTTGTTGTCTGCTCTGATCCTCCCAATGCAGGGTGACAGTTAACATTCCCTCTGCAAACACTCAAGGTGTAGAATAAGAAGACAGTTAATTAGTACTAAGCTAATGATCATTAACCTGTTATTTCAAAATAACAGAGGCTCCTGCTGCAACAGTTTGGAAAAATAGCTGGGTTTTTTCCATATGTGCATGATATTCACATATGTGCAATTCCACATATGTCTCTGTGGAATTGTTTTTAATGGGCTATTTACTAGTTTTGATTAAGAAAGGATTGTTTAAAGAAATTGAGCAAAAAACAGTCATCTGGGCAAGAAGTATCTGTGTATATAGTTCTAAAGGGATGACTTCCTGACCTTAGCCCTGGTGACATGCCCATTTTGACATGGTAGGGAAGAGAGATCAAAGGTAACATTGATCAGTTTCTAGATGCTGGAGGTAGAAAATTGTGAGAGTTTAGGAAATTATCTAAGTTCAGTCCAATCAGTGACTATTAAAGCTGACAAGGCTGCAAGACTGCATTGTGAACAGTATGTGTTTCTTTACTTATCCTCTAAGAAACCTTTGTGTGAACTGAAGTAGCCATGTAAAAGCTGGCAAGGAAAGATTAGAATCTGTATGCAAAGATTTTAAGCTCTTTATGCCTATCATTTGCTCTTTGCACTTTAAATCTTTTTAGTTAAAACCACAAAATGTGAAGCTTTTTGTGAGACTGTTTCTTTGAGATGCTTTCACTAGCTCACTCATGGAGAAAGGATGAAAATATAGACCCGCCATGGCTGGACCAGTAGCTTTTAATAGGTTGGGAAGTAAACTGGGTTATGGACAGATTATCCTTCCCAGAATGTGGTGCAAAGGGACAGATTTTTTGAACCAGAACTGCAGGCTGGAGAGGCAGAGATGAGCATGAGGGACAGAGCTTGCCGTGCTGTACCTGACACAAATTCAGAAATGATTTAGTAGTATATTTTATTTTTCACTTAAATTTTCAGAAAAAGAAATGGGGTTCTATGTTTAAAGACTACTTGAACTGAAGAGGAATTATATCTGTGGAAGGAAGACTTGCAGTTTGCCCTACTGACTTCTTCAATATTAGTAAGAACAGAAAGTTGCATTTCAAGTTGAAATGCTTACCTGGGCACAGATTTGGAAGATGTCTGTTTTGTATTGCACTAGTGTTTGACAGATTAGTTGTTCTGTGCAATGGGACAGGTATTACTGACCAACTGTGGGCCAGCCTGTTCTCAAAGTATCAGTCTGATACACTGGTCATGTTAACTGTAAGTTTTTCCAAGATTTTTTTTGCTTCTTCCTGCTCCTGAGTTTTATAACCTTTCTAACCACCTGTGCTGCTTCCACAGCACCTGCATATCCTTACCTTTTTTTTTTTTTTTAATAAAACTTCTGTACCTGTCATTTCTGCCCAATTTCAAAGAGTTATGGTTTTGAATTGAATTTTCTTTGAGACTTAACCGAATTCTGGCCAGACTGAGACCTGTGTTGCTGGGATGTTAGCCTTTAAAAGGGGATAACTTTTGTCAGTTGGGATCCAAGTATGAAGTTGTCTGGCACTTTAAGCATGATTCATTTTGTTTTGAACCATGTAATAGAAAGCCAGAGATGCTTAATTATAATGGCAGCAAATAATTTTTTTTAGTGAGATGAGTTTAAATGTCTGGCCTGTTTCAAGGATGGGATGGGACTTCCTTGCCTGTTCAGTTGTCTTTATCAGTCAATGTGGGAATACAGCTGTGACTTCTCATAAGGGATGCAAGGTCATGCACTAGCTCTTCAGAGACCATATACAATTTCTGATAGAATAAATCTGGTTGTAGCTAAGGAAATTCAAAGTATGCTAAATATGAAGCTTGCTGAAATGTATGTTTTGATCTTGTACATTTGGGGTTTTTTTGTTATATATTGTCATTGGTTCTGAAATAAGATTGTCTGATACAAAAATATAAGATTGTCAAAGTAATAGTTGTCCTGTTAATAATTTATCAAATCAATTTATGTTGTCATATTTTATCTAGATTTTGGATTTTACTGAGTAATAGTAATAGATTTCTGATATTCACGTTTTTTTTCTTTCTGACTTTGAGGTACCTTCACCCCAAGCCCCTTCCCTAGCACTGCTACAGCTCTTCAGTGGCTAAAACAACAGTGCAAAAGATTTGTTTTGAAGACAGTGAGATTCCAGTATGTCAGAGGATGTGTGGATCCTCCTATAAGTCTCACGTCTTCTGCATTGCTGAGTTGACTGTTAGTCTGAAAAGATACTAGAAAGCTATGAAACTGCTAGGCCTTATTAGAATTAAATTTTTAATATAGAGCAGAACAAGATACATAGCTCTAAAAAGCCTAATAATGAGGAGTTAGAGAGGGTTTTTTGTTATCTTACCTGGTGGCTGTCCATACATTAGTTAAATTATTTCCGAGTTAGATGCTTAACTCAGAAATTTTTAATTTAAATAGACTGCAGTTGTTATTTCTGTTAGTCTGTGAAAATTGCTTTGCTTTATTCTCTTTGCTTGCTGTCCAAAAAGTGCATATTTGTATATGCTGATGTTTGTTCTGTGGCTGCAGGAGCTATTTAGAATACAGTGAGGAAGAAGAGTTGTTTTGTGAACTATGCAATGAGTAACAGCATGGCTTAGTGACTATTAGTACAGTTAGAGCAGGGGTAAGTCAGCTGAATTCTGTTAGAATGCAATCATACATTAATTTATAGAAAAAAGTAAAATGTAAAGGGTCTGATATTTCTAAAATGCTTCCCACCAATGACTTTCTAAGGCAAATGAATGCCTGTAAATTCAGTTAATAAATGAGGCATAGTGTTCTGAATAAAAATATTTAGAATTAAAAACAAATCTAAAAATACAATTTCTTGTTTCGTTTAACAAAAGAATCTGGCTTTTTTATAAGTAAGGCAGCTGCTTACACTTTCATGGAGAACCAGAAAATATAAGAAACTGCTTCCCACAAGGTCACAGAAGATAATAGTTATTGAAGGAGGAAATTGTTAAGGTGGTTTAGATAGTTAAGACAAGTTCCATTTTCTTCTTTTTAAGAGCTGTCTTTAGTGCCTGAAATTCCTGAAATTAAAAAGAACCACACCCCAAATCAAACACACTTCAGCAGCTTTCCCAGGTGGCACAGGTAATAATAAATATTGAAACCTTGAACTATAAGTTCTAGTATCTTCTGAAGTCTGTCTTGTTAGGCAGCCACAGCGATCATCATTCACACATGTAAGTGAAAGAATAAGGACTGCAGTTTGATATGCTAATAAGTAATCACAGGATTCTCTTTAGATCTGTAGAATTGCAAGGATTGCAGAATTGCTGAGGCTGGAAGGGACCTCCAGGGCTCACATAGTCTAATTCCCCTGCTTAAGCAGGGCTGTGCAGAGCTGGTCACTCAGGACTGTGGCCAGGCAGCTTTTTAATATCTCCAGGGATGGGGACTGCACATCGAGATACTTTGAATTATTAGAAGTTACCCACCCACACCCCTGAATCTGAACTTGCGCTCTGTCCTGTTTGTAATCAAGTTCATGATTGGCACATAGGGATCTTTTAAGGGGTTTGTTTGCCACAGTGTGTGAAAGAAATCTTTTTATCAGTTTCTTAGCCAACGTCTAACAATATCCAGTGAACAGTGCCAGCTTCTAGGTGCCCCTCTTCTCCGAGACAGAGAAGAATGTATCATTAGGGCCTCTAGGGTCTAACTACAGTTGTGTAATCTGTGAAATTCAAAGATTAGGTGCAAATATACATTGCTATATTGATCTATTGCTGGTTGGGACAGGAAGTACAAGTCATTATATGTAAAAGAATAAGTGAACACCTGATTGTAATTCAGCCTAAGTAAATAAGCTTATTTTCATGTGATATGATTTAGGGATGAATCATGTCTGTTTTACTTGGAATCTTGGTTAATTTCATTGGAAGAGAACTCTGGTAGAACTCCAGAGCTGTCCTTTGAAGGAGCAGGAGTTTGGAGTAAGTGACCTCCAGAGAACTCTTCCAATCAAAACCTTTCTGTGGTTCTCTGCTGGTTGATCTTGATAATTCTTCATCTTCCCTTTGTGGTTATGTCTGATCAGCCAAGTGCTGCCTGTTTGTTTATAAAATAATCAGTTGATCTTTAAAATCCACGTGTGTTTGCACGTGCACATACTCTTCCCTGTTCACTCTGTACAATTCCTCTTTATATGTACTTGAATGGCACAGATGTCTTAAGTGTCGACTCAGGTGACTTCTGTGCTGACACATCTAGTCTTAAGCAGTGGAATTATCTCTGCCAGACTATAGGCTTGGTTTTCTCGTATGTTCCAAAAAATGTGGGAGCAGGTAAGGGAAGGACTGCTTCCTTCCATTTCCCCCCAGAACCTCATCTCTGCTTGAAATGAGAAGTGAGCCTGAAGGATTCTGCTGGTCCCTTGAGTATGTCATTATCCATTTGAAGGAACCTAGCAGGTGAAGCTAATATATAAGGAGCATTTCATTTTCTCCTACTCTCCCAAATGCACACAGTTGTGGATGTTTGTGCTTGACAGAACCAGTGTGAAATTTAGTCACAGCCACAGCATGTGTTCTAATTTTCCAGGGAAACTTTCTCCCAGCTGTGGGTTAACCCTTTCTTCACTCTTTTTTCTGCCTCTCCAGCATTTTGGGAGGTTTCAGTGAACAGTTACTGTGACCAAGGAAGCCTTGAGAGCTGGAAGAAGGATTAGTTCTCAGTGGTCATATTGGGGAAGGGAATAAGATTAAGTAAGGCTGAGTGTTGATGGGATGTATGAAGGGGATTTTATTTTGTTTTTTTTTTTAGTTTCTTAAAAACAATTGAGACAACTGTATTTTTGCAAACTTGCTATACAGTCCCTGCACTCCTCCATTTTTTGTCCTGTGCTAGTGGCAAAACTAAATTGAAGTTACACTGCTGCCAGTAATCTAAAAGTGCAGCTTATCTAATGTGAGGGCTGCCATACTGTTGTAAAAGTTCTGACCCCAGTAAGGCTGCATTGATCTTAGGAGTTTTGCCATTCTAACTCCTAGGCCTAAATTACATTCCTGAGGGAGATGGTACAGATGCTGTATTGACCAGGGCAAAAGGGAATGCCTTTCTTTTAAGCAGAATTTTTTCTGAGAGTGAGAACATTTCCTCTTTGTGGAAGGAATCTGCTTGCAGGTATATTTTACAGTTTTTGGAAACCTATTATAATGAGGAATAAATGTGTTTGACGTTGTTTCTCTGCACTAGAGAAGCATATATGGAATTATATTTTGAGTGCATCCTTCTGTAAAAGAAGGAAGCTTCTCAGCAGCAGGAATCTGTATTTCTAGATTTTAAATCTTACTGTGGTAAACAACCATAGTCTATAATGTCTAGTAGTAAAGTGATTCCAAATCGTAAATCAGTGTTGAGTCATATTTTACACCATTCTTTGAAAGAGCGTTGTCAGAAATGTGGGAAGTAGTGCATACTCAGCATTGCCCATGGTAACATCATGAGGCAGACAGAGGGTGAATAAGGTACCGGTTGCAGAGGGGACATGGGACTTTGGAGCACACTGTCTTCAGCTGCTCTTTCTCTTTGGCCATATTAAGTTATGTTGTGGCTTCCTTTGCCCGCTGCTGCTCTTTTCACTCATTTCTCTATTTGGATTCTTTTTGTACTGTGATTCAGTCATTCACAGAGCAGCAAAATGACATCTCCAGACTGCCTGCTGCCAGATCACAGCAGTTTCAATTGGAAACTTAAAAGCTGAAGCAGGTGCTGGAAACTCTATTCTCCCTTTGGTCTGATTCATTGAGTGCCAGCCTTCAGCTGAGGAATGGGGAGGGGAGGAGAATGGATTTTGTGACTAAAATCTTGGACAGATTAATATTTGTAGTGCTTCAAATAGTGGTGTGAAAGCTCCATAAATTAACTTTGAACTTAATGGAGCTTGAGGTGGTTGCATTGTGACTTGTTTTAGATCTGAAGTTGTGACTCTGGGCCAAGGTGCTGTTTGTTTGTTGATGTTAATATCTGCAGCAGAAGTGGTGGTTTTTTAGGGAAGACAGGAACAACATGCTCTATTTCTACTAGTTTTATCGAAGTTTCCAAATTTGGTAAACTGGGGTGGGTGGGTGTGTGTTTGGTTTTTTGTGGTTTGGTTTGGTTTGTCTTTTTCCAGATCAGTTACAGCCTGAGTCTGCAGCTTCTGTTTAGAAAACTGATTTAGAAATTCATTTTCTAGGGATAGTTCTGGAACAACCTCCTACTTGGTATATAATTATTGCTGCTACTAACTGGTAGAAGATCTGGGAAGGGAAACTCTTCATTTAGTGAATGTTAGAGTGGCTAAATGTACAGTATCAGAGAGAGCTTTTTGTTTCTGGTGAGGACAAGGCAGAATTTAAATAATTTAGGTAGGAAGAGACCTATGGAGATCATCTGTTCCAATACCCTGCTGAAAGCTGGAGCAGCTCGGAAGTGAGATTCTGTTCAGAGTTAAAGCCAGCTGAATTCTGAATATTTCCAGGGATGGAGCTTCTACAGCTTCTCTGAGCAGGCTGTTCTGGTGTTTGAACACCCTTCTTTAGAAAGTATCTTTCACAATATCTAGTTGGTGTTCCCCTTGTTGTAGCTTGTGTCTGCTGCATCTCATACTCTTCTGCACTCCTGCATTGCTTAATTCCTGTAAGAAGAGATGCTTTTCTGAAAAGCGTACGCTTGTCTCTTCGTTCTCATATGATCTGGCATGTTTGGAGTGGCTTAGAGGCTTTTTCATGTGCTGTTTGGGGGAAAAGGCACAATGAATGCTTCTGCTGTGGGCTTTTTAAAGGGCTTCTGTTAATCCAGATATAGCCCTGTAAGCTCTGGGATTTCTTGACCTGTAGTGTGTAACAACGGTAACAATTGTGGTATAACAGCAACCCTCTGAGTCGTGATTATCAGTTGAATTTGGATGTTTGGTTCCAAAACTTGGTCTAGGAATTGCAGTAGTCTTTTGAGTACAAGACATTTATTTCTCTGGGTATCCCTCAGCACTAACAGGTGGAAGTGCAGGAGGAGAAAGCCCCACAGCTGATTAGGGGTTGTCTGAGGAATGGTTTTGGGAATGCTGAATGGGCTTGAGAGATTAAAGCACTTTGAAAGGTTTATCTTCAGACAGTGCTTAGTTATTAGCCTTAGGTTTTTGGAAACCTAATTGAGATGTCATGGATCAAATAGTTTCTGTAGAAGCCTTCAAGTCTCATGTCTCAGTGATCTGGAACAGAACTTACGTGTAGGTCTTTTCAGGGCAAATACTACCTTGTGCATCGTTTCCACTTGTTGTTGGAGAGCAGTGAAAGAGTTAAAGTGAAACATCAGCTGGATGTTTTTACTCACCCTTAACAGGAATAACTTTTGCCTCTGCTCATCACTGATCCTCTTGTCTGTTGCTTCTTTTTTTTTCCTTTTTTTTTTTTTGGTTAAAAAAATTCTTTTTAATTCAGTGTGATAAAACATCCGTTATTTGTAAGTTGATTGAGCATAAAGTATTTCATTATAAAATGGTCATCCATCACTGGAAGCTGGGGGCTGCAAAAAACATTAACTGTGCACTTTTGGCTGGAATGCAGCTTCTCCAGAATAATGCAGCTTCTGTGTAAAGTATGCAGCATAAAAAAATCAACTGTTCAGGAAAACAGGTGCTTGCCTTGCTCTCCCAGAGCTTTGGGATTTCATCCCAAGTTTTTGGAAGGGCCCTCGAAGTCATTCTGTTACCTAGAGTCACTTTCTGATTTTAAGCACTGGCCTCAAAGCTGAACAAAATGCTGCTGTGTGTGAAGTGGTTTCATTCTGACAAGGCCGTGAGAAGTTACTAGCAGTTCATCTGCTCCTTTTTAGAAAATGATGTGCTTCTCTGAAAATTAGATAGCCTTTTTTTATCAAGTTCATTAACACTGACACCCCAAAGATGAGTGGCCAAGCACTGCCAAGTTGTTTCTGGATTTTACTCCAGGTTGTCCCTGTTAATTTCCTTGATATTTCACAAACTCAACTACTGGTTTTCTATTTGATAAATTATAAAGATTATTTTGATCTTAACTGGTGTTGTACAGTGCTTGTCATATTTTCCTAACCTAAATATCGACTTGAAAAATAGCTTTTTTTCACCAAGATTTTTAGTTAACTTTTGGTTTTGGGGAAACATGGGATAGGGCAGGAAGCTTTTATTGGATTGCTATTTCAAGGTATTCTAGTAGCATGGCAGTTAAGGTGAAATATGTTCCTTCTTCGTATGAGGAGTTTGAAGCAGAGATGAAGAGCATGAAGAGGAGATGAGTGGCAGAGGCTGAGAATAGACTGGTTTGCCTGTCTGTCATCAAGGATCTTCCTACCACTTGATGGTCAGTTTATTTGTATATATGTTTATATCCTGTCAGAGCAAATTCTGGAGGTCTAAGCTTGAAAATCAAAAGGAAATTCTTCTCTCTTTGGCTTTTTACCACGTCTTGGGAACAAGTGCTGTTGAAGTATAATTGTTCTATTCCAGAGGTCATGGTAGCAGAAATGCCAGGGGTGAGAGGTTAAAGCAGAGTTGTGTCCACTGACCTGTTCAGTGTGTGTTGTGTATTCCAGTTCGAGAGCCAGGCTGTGTTGTGCCCTAAGGGGACAAGAGAGGGATTGAAGAAGCCTGTGTAAGTGTGTGAACCGTGGGCTGGCTTGAACAAACAGCTGTGTTTATCCGTGTGTTGAAGTTTTGCGCTGTGCTGTCACTTTTAGGTCAGTCTTGCTGGACAGCATGTAGTCAGCGATGGCCTTTATCAGGATGGATCACTCAGCTGAGCTTCTGAACCACTCAGAAGTCCTTTCTTCTGTCTAGCATCTACTAGATCAAAACCATTAGCAATAGACTAAAATAGATCTATTTGGCACTTTCTTAGAGGCCAGTGTTCTGTTTCTAAGGTTAGTGCCAGTGGCCTGTATACCAAGGAGTTACTCATACTCCTTAAACAGGATTGCTTCTCAGGATGCCAGGCGTCTTTCATCTGCTAAATGACTGCTTCAGAGAGGCTGATGTAATAGAGAGCAGGACTATGGGCTGCTCATGTCGAGCCATACTGTACCTCATTCCTTAGTTGGTGTTTGCAGTCTTCCCAGGAGAGATACGAACTGTCAGTACATGGACTCTTTCTGCCCTGAAAAACTTTGGAAACTTTTTTAATTGGGAATGTTGGAGATGAGAGCAGAAAAATTTTGTCCTGAACTGCAACTGTTCATTGGCCAAAGATGTTGCAGAGGGAGCTTTGACACAGTCTAGTGTTTCAGAGTATCATGTTAGAAATAGTTGCATTCATAGCCTACCTGTACTTGTGTGTATTCTGAAATAGTAGCATACCTAGGATTTATAGCATTATTTAGACCTCCTGATGGAAATCACATCAGAATCCTGGGTAAGTTTATAGAACTGGAGGTGGGGCACAATGTGAAATCTGAAAATCCTAAAATTCTTTTGTTTCTGTCACACCAGCTTCTTGAGACAGTGCAAGTGGAACACAATCAATAGTATTTAATCTTATAGGCTGTATGAAAAAAGTGTTCTTGGCAAGTTTACTTGACCAAAACAATCCTAGCTTTGGTTTAACAATATAAATTATCGACCTCGCCAACAAAGATCATCTCTTGCTGGAGGAACAGCTAGTTCAGGTTCAACTCCAAATGGCACCAAAGTCTTCGAATGATTCAGAACTACATGTACCTTTTTTTTCTGCTGAAGGCAGAAACTCTATTTAACTAGAGTTAAACTCTATTTAACTATGTAATAGAGCCTCTGAATCTGAGAAGCAGGTGGAATAGGAGTCAAAAGGTACTTTTCCACCTCTGACCTTTCGGGTGGTCCTTTGACCCTAGTAATTAATACGATGTGTTAATGGAGGCTGAATTACTGTCTTCATGTTCACGTATAGTGAAGTATAATGCATAGACCCCCAAGTAGTAGAGAAAGTAATTGCTTGTGTATTTCTCTGTCCAGGCTGCAATAAGGGCAACCAACTTCTTATGAATGTGTGGAATCCTTTCATTTCTTCACATAGATTTTTAGGTAATTTTGATTCTTTACAGACATTTTATTGTTTTATAGCTGACACATGATTCCAGGGCATGGAAAAAAATGTATTTAATGGAGCTAGGGACTGATGTAATATTTTTTCTGTGATGCCTATCTTAAAATATATCCCAAATGGTGATAACTGAAGTTGAATGGTATTCACAGATCTCTTGAGATGCAACAACTGCAAATGAGTGTTAAAACTCAGCTTTCTGCTTCTTTCCATGTGCCATCAGTACCTTGTATCAGTAGACTGCTCAGCACATTGCAGTATGCAGAAATTGGTTTCTTTCTCCAGTCCATTTGCAAGAACATAATACTCACTTGTCATCATACTAGGAATTGAGCTGCTTTTTAGTGTAGGCAGTCTGAATTTCAGCTTGTGTATGTGTGTGCACAGGTTACTGATTGCTTCAATTATTGCTGTGGGGGAAAAAAAAGTTGTTTATAATGTTTTTACTATTGGAATGTCTTAAGGCAGCAGTTGGATTAACTGCCACCAGGCCAGTCTCGTCTCCCTTTTGCTTCTGTTCTCTTTCTACTCCTCTAGGTTTGAAACTAATACCCCATGAGTTTCACATCATGCTCTCCCTGAGTCTCCCATTTTGCATCTGTGGGAACTTAATATGTGAAGTTTTGAGCTCTGGGCAGTTGTATTTTGCCATTAGCACTTGAGAATTTCACTTTCTGATAATAACATGGCGAGGCACAATGTCTCCTAGATTAGTTCAGGTTGAACAGAAGAATTTGTGTAAATCATAACAGCAAGGTACATTAAACCTGTGGGAGATTTTTGTCATTAAAAGATTGTCTTTCCTCTTGGGTCATCAGGCTTTTCTTCATTTCATTCTTTGGATTTTGTCTGTCTCACTGATGCTTTTTAGATTCTCTGGCAACACAAGAAATGTCTTGGTTTGTTTGGGATTTGTTGTTCTTCAATTTCCTTTTAATTTTTCCCCTTTGCTCTCCTGGGCTTCCCTTGAGGAAAGGGTAAAGAGAACCGAGTAACATCCAGACAGCTAATTGATGATAAAACTGTAATCTTTTTCTCCAGCTTCCTAGAAATAGTGAAGCTTTCCTTTTCACAACGTGGTGAATTTGCAATGAGAGCTCTATTCATAGCATGGTAGGCACACAAAGCTGTGGAGAATTACTGTGCTTTAAAATACCAGGGAAGAAGTTTTAATTTCTCCTGGGCTTTTAAATTGCCTACTTAGTTTGGGCCTGGTACCGTGCAAGACATGTAAAATATCACAGTGAAGCAAGTCCAGAGACGGAATAGAGTTCTGTAGAGTGTCACAACCTAATTGCTCTTTCTTCAACATGTGCCAATTTCTTTTAGAGAGGAAGAAGAGTGCTTAAACTTGACATACATCAAACTTGTGCTGTCAGTAAGATGAACGGATCAGTCCATCCTCTGGACTTGGTAGTGTGCAATTCCCCATAGGTTTCATTTAGCCTAGTCTATCTTGTTAGAGTGGCCACGCTCTCTTCCTCGTATTAGAAGGGAACCTTGGGAAACCTGGCCCTAATTCACAACCGCAGCAGATCAATAACTATCAGCGTTTGGTCAAGGGTAGATGAATTTGTCATGGGATGGCTGCTTTTTGGTTTGGTTTATTCTGGTTTAGTAATTTCATTTAGAGTTTAATGTCATTGGCTTGGAGGAGTGCCTGTGGGTTCTGAAGCTCAGAGCTGGTGCAGGTTCATCACAAGAACTGGCTGTTGTCACGTGCATAGTGATTTTCTGCAAGAAATCTTTTGAAACTGTTTCATCTGGTTCTGAACCAAGACAAAAGATGAAGCTCTCCTGCATTTAACTCACCCTGTTGTTAATGGGATAGTTTTGTTTGATTTTTTTCATTTTTTATTTAAGAGTAGATGTTAATCTTCCGGTTACCAGAGAAGCTTGTTGCTATTTAGCTCACTGAGGGTGTATGGGAGGGTTGATTTTTCTCCTCTGAAAGCTGTTCAGAGCTTCATGTTAAGCAACTTACACAGGAAAAAAAAACCCTTTGGAAAGGAATAAGATCTCAAATCAGTTTTTGTAGGCCATCAATGAGTTCAGTTTTCTGGAGTAGCATTAAGTACCATTACAATTGGCATGAGCAGTTTAGAGCTGCATCTGTCTGTAAAAGCCACAAAAGTAGTTCTGTATTTCAGAACCTGTCAGAGGCTCAGGTCAGGTGTATTCTCCCATTTCCTTTCCCTGAGAGTGGTCAGCCTCCCTGTAACGGAGATAGTAAAATTATTTAAGTAATTCTGAATTTGCTTATTTCTGTTGTATGTATATGATCTTACTGTGGAACGTGCTAGCATAATGAAGGGGTGCTCTAGTGCTCATCCTCTGCTATGATGTAGGAGGAAACGTTTCACAAAACCAAGGATGGATTAACATTGAAATTACACTTATTACTCTTCATACTGGCACAAAACACTCATAAGAGACCAATTGGGAAACAGTGGGCTTTTACTGCGTACAGTTAATTGATTTGTTGCCTTTCATCTGAATTAGTCATGTCCTTTCAGAGGTGTTCAGGTCACAGGATGGGAGGAAATACTCTAGGATTTGTAGCAAGATCATGTGCTGATGACCTTCAACCTTGCTATACTAAATTACCCATCAGTTTGCTTTAAGACCTATTCCTTTTTTGAAGCAGAGTCTTTTGAATATAACCTCTGACCAATACATGTAAACCATAGCTCAGAAAAAAGTTTGTCAAGACGTGATTATACCCATCTCTGCTGTCTCCTCAGTGCTAAGAATTAAGGGCAGAATTAAACAACTTCAACTTCTGAAATAACCTCATATCCCAACACTCAGCAGTCTGCATGACTGGCATTAAAAATTCAAGGTGAAGCAAGTAGTTGTGTCTGTAGTTTTAAGCCCATCTGAATAGAAACCATGAAAGCTTGCCCCTTGTGTAGCTTTATACTTCCCACTGATGGCATTTGCTTTCCTTGTGGTTGAAGTATCTTCTACTTGTCATAATATCATGCTAGAACAGAATATTACAGCTGGATTAAAAGCCCTTAAAGTAACAGTGGAGACATAACTGGAGTTTACAGTGTAGTTTTGGCTGAAGATACTCTAGGTTACCTGTTATGAAAAAATGCCCAGGGGTTTTTAATGGTCAGTCAGAAGAGTTGAATTTGAAACATGACATCAGACGAAACCCCTAATAACTAGTGTCTAACACTGGTGCCACTGTCAGTGCTTCTGCTTCACTGGTAGATGTAAATAATTCCTGTAGGAGATGGTATTTCGGTTGAGTTTATGCTGCCCTGACCAGAAGATGTGAAGAGTCAAATGCTCAGTATGCATTCTGTCATCCTTCCCCAAAATAAAAATCTCAGTTCTGAGGAGTGCTTGAGATCTTGGCACTATGGAACAATCATTTGTTAAAGTCATGTTTAATGAAAGGGAGATAAACACATGAAGCTGGAGTGTGACAAATGAAAGCATTTGTGCCATTGTAATGAAATTAGGCAAACAGAACAGGCTTGACAGCTCTGGGTTCCCCTTGTCAAACTGCATTTGTAATTCTAGCCTTGCATTCATGTGAGGCTGTGAATGGCACTGTTTCCCTCTTGATATGGTGGGCCTGGGCCCCTGAATGACCAGTTTAATTCAGAGGGCATTAGCTTTGAAGAGTATATTTTACAGACATACTGAAAAGGATTGTAGTTAGTTCATCCTTCACTGGCTTGAATAGCCTTGATTTTTCAGCTTACATTTACTTCTGTCATACATAAAGCTTTTGATATCACTTATTATAGTGAAGTATTGATTTCAGAGATACACAAAGGTTGCTTCTACACATCCCCTTGGTATGTATGCTGTGTTGTGCAATCCCTGCATCCTTGTCAAATAGTCTACAGTATTTATGTGTTCTGGAAACTCAGATGTAAGCTTTGGGCTCCTCAGCTTCTCCCTAGCTGGCAGAATCCTGTTCTCTTCATCTATTAAGAGCTTAGGTTGGGAGAAGACAATGATATTTTGGGGAACCTGGATGGAATGTCTGGTGGTTACTTTTTGGTGACCTCTTGTTTATAAGTTTAGTGGACATTGCCATAATTATTTTCAGGAAGTAGAACTTGAGCTTGCTCTCATCACGTTAGCTGCTGGGTCAGACTATATCCATGGTCATCTGTTCTCCTTTCAGATCAGAAAATCTCTACCAATGTGCTACACATCGCACTGTGTTGCAAGGGCTGGTCTAGAACTTGCAAGAAAAACAAGATCGAAACAATAATAAAAACCCCTTGTAGGGGAGACACGTTAAAGGATTCTTTTCACTTGAAACACTGTACCAGGGCTGTGCAGAGGGGAACATAAGCTCAGGATCATCTAGCTTAGCTTTTTCACACTTGTTAACCAACATTGATTGGCTGTTATTGAACTGGGGTTAAATGTCAGACTAAACTTGCTAGCTAGAAGTAGCCAGAGTGTGTCTTCCATTGCAGGAGCAGGGTGGCATGTGCTCCAGTCAGTCTGGAGAATTCTTTTCAGAGTTGCAAAAAACATGCTCCTCCTCTGTTCTTGGCCATAGAGCTGCTGTAATTGTAGTTTTGCACCTAGAACCAGTGTGCATGTACTGTTCTGTGCCTGTTACCTAGGTGACTCTGTGTAAAGCAGATTCAAGCTCTGCAGAGCTCTGCAGTATGGCCACTCAGTACTTTTAGTTGGTTTTAAAAGGCAAGTACAATTTTGTCCTTTTTACTTGTAACTTATTCACTCTGACTTGCTGAGACAGACTGCAGGGGCTTCTCTCCCTCGAGTGAAAAGACAAAATGTTTTGGTGTTAGGTGAACAGAGAGTTAAAGTGCATATCATGTAGGCTACAATGGCAGTGTTTGCAGAAAGTGAGTTTGAGGATGAGCCAGGAAGCACTTTCTGGTACCTCGGTTTTCTGTGACATAAATTCATTGAACCCCAAGGCAGAAGTCCTGAAGAGCTGGATTTCCGCTCCGTTGCAGTGTTATTTTTGTCTTTTTCTCACCTTAAGAAAAGAGAATGCCTTTTCATTTTGGAGTTCAATATGTAAGCAGGGAATGTAATAGCACATGCTTGAAGCATTGCTCTTGTCTGAGCTCGTCTGCATTGGAGAGGTGCGTGGGATACAACCGAGACAGCCTTTCTGAAGGCTGGGCGTCAAAGGCCAACAGCTGCTGCATAAGAGGAGTCCAGGTCATGTGGTTTGGGTTGCAGTTGCCTGTCCTCGGGACAAATGATGTTGAAATAACTTGTCATAAACAATTTTTTCTTGTTCATTTACTCTGATTCGGAACGCATAGCCGATCCTGATAGGAGTCATTCAGGAGTGAAGAGTTGAACTGCCAGAGAAAGCAGCTTATGTGAGCTTTTTAGATCAGGAATGTGCCAACAGTGTGCTAACAATAAGAAAACTCTTCCGAGGGGACCTGCTCCTGTTCTTCAGGAGAAAGGGGACGCCGGAGGTCTGATGCAGTTTGTTTGCTGAAGTGCCAGAACGGCTGGATGGGATTGCTGAAATGGGAGTTAGGTGCTCAAACATGAATTAGTTGTTTAAATATCTTTATAGACATGTGTGTCTAAGTGCAAATAATCCATAGGACGAATGAGAAAGCACTGTGGTCTCAAAGAAATTCTGTCCTCATTAAAGTAGCCAATCTGAACAGCTGGCTTTCTGATATGCTACTTAAGATACTCTTTCCCTTCTTCTTAATCTCCATGCTCTGCTTTGGGCTAGCTGAGCATTTCTGGGTGTGGTGCTGATGGTGGTCTCTGCTTCCCTGAAATTTCGTTGAAGGGACCTGTGTGAAAATGGGAAGCGCTTTCCAGCTGGTCCCCAAAGCAGACCAGGCTCTGCATGTAAGACTAAATAATGTTTTAATTTGAGTAGATTGCAAAGGAGGGCAGTTTGTATAGGAGCCCCTTGTGAAGTTTTGTTCTCCTTGTGGACACTTGTTCAGTTTTTCCTCTTGTAATAACCTTGGCTGAAATCATTCTTGCAGGGCTGGTGGTTTTTCAGGTGGGTTTTTTGTTTGGTTGAGTTTTTTCCTCAGAGTTGAAAGTGGTTACCTAAGCAGAGAACCATCCTATATTTTCCAGTTCAAATGCTGAGAAATGCTAGAAAAGAAAACATACTTGGAGAAACCTCTCAATTCTCAATTCTCTCACTGGTTATGGTTTCCTCACTTGTAATGCCTGAACTTGAATCTGACAGAGCAAGAATCAGAGTTGAAAATTCAGAGCTGCTCTTTTTTTTTGGAATGTTATAAAACAACATTGGAGTTGTCCCTCCAAACATTTAATATTTATCTTATATAGCCTTTGTTTTGTCAAAGGAATTATTAAAGTAATAATTGATTTTACTGCCTTTGCTGAGGTTCTTAGATATTTTCAGGAGAGATGGCATTGCTCGAACAGTTAGGTGATGGCAAAACTTCCTATAATATCTCTTTCATGATGTTTAACTGCTGGGCAGAACAATTCCCTCTAAAGGCTGTGGTTCCCCCTTACCAAAGTATTGTGAAAAGAGTGCTAATTGGTTCTGTGCTCTAGATTAAACTTGAGCTGTGGTAGAAAAGCTAGCATGGAGTGTACCTCGCAGTTGTAGTTATTGATCCAAAAGGGCTGGCAGGTTGGTTCTGGGCACTGCCATGTTCCATGTGCAAAGCTAAGAAAGCCTTTTGGGGAAAGAGCTACTGAACTAACTTCACTGAGCTCAACAGGATTGACTTAAAAGAAAAGGATTTATCTTTGATTTACTGGCTTCTTTGCAAAACTGTTACTTGGTTAAAAACTTCCAGGTAGCTTTAGTGCCACTTTCAGAGCTGAACCTTTTTCAGCCAATGAGAGGTAATCTGTTTCAGGACAGGATACAGCAAGAGTAGCTACAGTATGAGTGGTTTTCTGTGCTCCCAAACTTCCCATTGAAGGAAGCACCACTACCAAGATTAAGTTCTGCTTTGAAAAGGGATCTGGTGACTCCTGTAGGTCCTCAATGCCTGCAAATGCCTCTGGTAGGAAGGGCTCATGGTAGTAATCAAGTGAATACTCTTCAGATGCAAGCAATTAGCAGTGTCATTGGTGTTTCATTGAAATTTAGATCTTTCAGGCAGTAGTCCTTTAGTAAGTAAGTCCTGCACTAAAAATGCTCTCTTCTTGTCTAGTATATTTTTTTTTTCAATAACACAGCACCAACTCTCCTCTCTAAACAGTTTTACAGCACACACAGTCCATTTCAGTGAGCTTAATGTAAAATGCTGTGTTACCATAAAAGCTGGAATCTCTGAATATCAGGGAAGCTGGCCAGAGTTGCTGTGTAATTAATGGTATGTGCCTAAATTAAATCCTAATTATGACAAGCCATTTTGTGATTTTCACGTAAGTTGGGAATTTCAGTGAGACTTCAGGGGAATCGAGTCTTTAACCACATCAAGATTCACAACTTTATTGAAAGTAAAACCCTGAAACTCACCCTACTCTTGTAAAGAAAGTATCTATTTCTTGTCCCCAAAAATGTGTTAATGGCTAGTGTGGTACCCTATACATCCTCTGCTAGCAAGTTTGTCTTCATTGCCTCGTTCTACACATGCACTGATGTACATCTGCTGAAGTCCTATTTTTTTCTTTCTAATCAAAGTGCGGCTTTTTCATCCTTGGACTCACTGGTTTGAAGGAGGCTGGAGGAATTGACAGGATTGTGGTCTGTTCTATAGAAAGGATCAGTTTTGGGGAAGAAGAATTTGAGTTTTGATCTCTAGTAGTCTTACTATATTTAATGTTGTCCAAGGGCTTGTAACCAGACAAGTGTTCTATAAAGCACACTTAAATAAACATCGATGAAAGCGTGTCTTACGATCCTCTGCATGTCCATGAGCTATTGAGAGGTGACACAATTGTAATGTCACACCAGGATATTATCTGACAAATTGGGGGAGTTGTTCTTAAGCCAGAAAGATTGAATCATCAGGTTCCTTTTAACCTCTCACAAGTTAGTGGTGTTGGCCTTATTTGAACTGGTGGCTGAAAGGTAAGAGATTGCATCCCTTTTTTTAATTGCAGTTTTGCTTTAGTTAACAGCACTTTGATGTGCTTCTCTGTGCTCTTAACTATTTAAAGCAAAAACCCCTGCATTGTTCTTCCTCCTTTGCTTTGTTACCATAATTTGTCACACTTACATTAACACGCTTTCTGATAGGCTCTTTATTTTGATGCTTAAGGCTTTTCAGTAGGAACTATGATAAAATGGAATTTCTCTTATCTTAGAATAAGGGTTTTTTTCTTTTCCTCAGTAAAATAATTGAATTATATTGGTAGATGGAAAAGCAGCAGCTTGTCTAAGGATTCAGGAATTACAGTCTTTTTTTCTCTGCCTCAAAGAAGCTCCTATGACAGATAAGTGCAATATTTGATTATCGATGGTATAAATGCAAGTGATCCTGTCACACTATTAGCCATTAGACTTGTTAACTTTTACTAGGAATAAAAAGTAGGTTTCAGCAAGTTGAGCCAAGTGTTGTACTTACATATTTCTGGTCTCAGAATTATCCAGGTTACTTTTAATACATTCTTCTATGCTTGTGTACTGGCTGTGTTGTGGTTCCTTTCACCTGCTTTTTAATGCTTTTTCTCCTAAATCCCCCCCAGGGCTCCTCTTATCTTGATTCCTTGTGTTTTATTTGGTTGGGTTTGGTTTTTGGCTTGGTTTGGTTTTTTGATTTGTTTGTTTTTTGATCAATTTTCCTAGTTATGGTTCTTCTCTTTTGTATTTCTTTTTCATTCCCAAAGTGTCCCTTGATCGTCTTGGAAAGTTTAGGAAGCTTGTTAGTTGCTTTTTCTCCAGCTCAACAGCTCAGTGCATTTGCCTTTTTGTACTGCAGTTTTAGAAGGGATCCTTCTTGTCCAAAGCAGCAAGTAGAGAAGAGTGCCCCTTCTACTTCTTTGGTTGAGAGGCTTATATATTTCCGAGAATATTCTGAGTATTCTGAGAATAGGACAGAAGAGTTTTTAAATTAGTTTATCTTGTGGAGTTTTCCTGTCTTTACCAAGCAAACATTTGGTGTTGCAGAAATGCAATTTGTATTCAAGCAAAGAGCTGCAAGAGTTTCAGCCAACCTGGTGGTTGTTCATTTGTACTTTGCATGTAATGAGCGTGAGGCTGTATCTGTAGTAGGATGTTACAGAAGTGGCAGGAGATGGGGCAGAGATAGTTCATGGGATCACACAATTCAGGAGTAATAGGAAAATGCAACTGTGTCTCCCAATGAATTAAAACGTAAATTTAGGCAGCAGTGGCCTCTGTAGCATTTACAGAGTGTTCATACAATCAGACTTTAGAAGGCTCCAGAAGGCTGTTTTGAAGACCATAAGAAGCTGAACTTCACAAGCCATTGCTTTTAAAATATATACCTATACATATATGTGCGTGTTTGTGTGTGTATATATTTAAAAGCAGCCCTGACCTTCCCACCAGCCTTCTAAAAGTAAGCTAGAGCAGGCCTTTTTCCTCTGAGATGAAACTTGCTGTAGATTCTTAAAGAGAAAATTAATCCTAATGAATGAAGTTTAATTTAATGTCTCTTTAAATTTTTTTTTTATTTTACAGAGCTATCTGAAATTGAACCGAATGTCTTTCTTCGACCTTTTCTGGAAGTCATCCGTTCTGAAGACACTACAGGTCCCATAACTGGATTGGCTCTCACCTCTGTGAATAAGTTCCTGTCATATGCACTAATAGGTATGTTATGTGACTTCCTGGGATTTACCAAAATGCCAGCCAAATGTATCTCTGTGAGCTGTCTCTTTGGCCAGGATACATGCTTGCAGTCTTAGTGTGGAGATCAGGGGAATAGGAAAATTGTCATTTACACTGGGGAAATAGGCATCTGCAGTTTCTTAATATCAAACTGGCTGATCTTTCATGTCGCTACAGAATGTCTGGAGATGGAGCCAAAGCTTCTAGTCTGCCCTGACTGCTGTGTGTGCTTATGGCCTGCTGCAGGACTGTGGTGGGCACCAGCTGCTTTTTAATGCCATCCGAGCAAAAGGCGCAGGGAGGGGACAATACCAGCTTGGATTACAATGTTGTAACATACAGAAGCACAGTAGGATTTATTTAGTTCTGTGGACTAATATTTCTGCTCTAGAGTGAGGATAGTTTTTTGCCTGGTCCCAGACCTTATCCAGTGGTGTGCCAGTACTCTTCACTTGCCACAGTTGTCATGGCAGAGACAGTTTTGCTGCTGCCACTTTCAAATCTGCACATTCTCCTTTGTATCTGTGAAAAGCTAATAATGTGCATGTGGTCAGTTCCCATGGCTCAGCTGGCTTGTAACTCATTAGCTGGCTTTCTGTCTGCCATCAGTGTGTCATCCTGTTGTTAGTGGTGCTCGATTTTTCTCTGTAAGTTCTGTCAGTACTTTCTGATCATACCTGTGTGAATTACAAAATTTATCTATGTTTGTTTATACGTAGTCTCATTTGAAGAAAATAATTTTACCAGTATTCTTTCCCCCCAAGTTCAGATTTCTCAGTTCTTTTTCTCCCTCACATTGTAAGTGAACACTACGGAATTTTTGGTACTGTTGTTTTAAATATTTCATTATGTCAAGTTAGGAAGTTAGAGAAAGAAAGGGCTTTATGTAGGTGCAAACCACTTTTGTGGGAAAGACACAGAATTAAAATGAGCAAAAATGGAGACTTTCAGGAAAAAGATGTTAAGAGTTGGGTGAAAATATAGTTTTCACCAATCAATTTTTGGGCAGCATTTGGTATAATTAAGTGGCAAAAATATAAGTAGAATGATGCAATATGACGTAACTTCCTAGGACAATGAAGAAATCTTCACAAATAAGCCTGTAAAACATGTGCCTCTGAAGGATTAAGCAATAATGCAAAATATATGACTTTTCAGCATTAGAAGGCTAGGCTTTTATGCTCTATGTGGGATCAGAACATCAGGCTTGTATCACATGTCCAGGCAAATACCTGCACAGGCAACCATCTATAAATACTTGATTTGAGACAGAAACAGGAAAAAATGTGGTTAAGAATTTGTAGCCTTTCTCTAGCTACTTGTTGTTTAGAATATTAATTGGGTCACTCCAGCGAGGGTGCATCCCTGTAACTGCTGGTGACTGTGTGTCTTTGTAGCAGACAGTGGAAAAGCCTCTCTGCCTGGCTTTTTTGTGGAACAGAACCTGTAATCTGAGAGCTTCGTTGTTGCTTCAGGTGACATTCAGAGCAGCCTTGTCCTTTGTGCTGCTCCAGATACCAGTGAGGCTGGGATTAGTGGTGCTGACTGAACATCTGGCTAGGGTTGTGTTGTTAAATTAAAGCTTTTTGGTCTTATAATTTCTTTTTTGTAATATGAGACTAAAGGTAGTCTAAAGACTGTTTACCTAAAGATAGTAAAAGCTTAAAACTGTTTTTAATATACAAATCTGTTTCAAACTAAATGGAACAAGAGAGAAGGATGCTGGCACAACCACGGTGGGGAAATTGCAGTGTGGCAGATACTTGTGGTGCATTTTGGGGCTGTGTAACTGACAGGTGAAAACAGCACTTTTTAAAAAAGTGACATTAGCTCTGTCTGTTTTGTGAGTGGTTGGCTTTTGCTGTACACGCTGGGTCAAAAACCAGGGTGCAGTGAAAGGGCCAAACTCCTCTGATAAATATCTATGTTTAAAATGGCTTTCTTTTCCCATTTCCAAAGTATTTAATTGCTAATCCTTGTGCAGTCTCATTGTTTTTCTTGTTCTGTCACACGTCAGCAGGTAGTTATCTGTCTCCTTTTTAGACCAGTATTGCTGAAGGGTATATTTTAAAACCAGTTAGAAAAGAATAATTCTTGAGTAGGCTTTGAGACTTCTGATATCTAGTAGTCTGAATTGCAAATTCAGGAATGGTATAGTGTGCAATCACAGCTCAGTTAGATAAAACGACTTGATATCCACCGTTTTAGTAGGAATAGTTACCCTTACAGTGATTATCCTCTGCTCTAAGTACTGCTTTTACAGGAGTTTTAGTAGATAAATTACATAGTAACTTTTAAAGTACTAGAAAACTGTGTGACAATACTAAACTCCCATTGATTTTTATCCCTCAGATTAGTTATTTCCTTGCTCAGCAGTTTTGCAGTAGTTAGTGAGCTGTCAGCCTATTTGATGAGTTCAAACCTTAGCTATTGGAAGACTAGGGGCTAAATTTCAGAACTGGGGTTTTCTGTATTTTCCTCAGAAAAGGTGTGTGCTCTTTTTATTGTCACAGTGTGTCCACAGCAACTTCTGGCTCTATTTCTAAAGTTAGCTTTCCTGGATGTTCCTGAAAACTATGTATCTGTAAGTAAGTAGTTGTTGCTCAGCTTCCAGTGAGATGACTTGCTGTTTAGGGAGTTTAAAACTTGTTCTCCTGCCTACCTTCTCTGTCTCCTTGGTGAATTATTTTAGTTCCATTAAAGGTAATAATGAACAGCCTTTTGGCTTTCCTGGAGCCTGGATTTTCTGATTTCTGCTTGTTCTTTTGCCCACCTGTTGTAAGACTGCACCCCATATAAAATGTATATATCTAGATGGGGTCTCTAGATCTTTGCATTGTAGGTGGCAATTTTGAAACTGGTATTTTGCTCATACAAACTTCTTTTTGTTAGTGATTCTGAGCAGACATCGACATATCTTTCTGTACTGTTTTCTCACAAGGGAACAAAGAAGCGGGTTGATTTTTTTCTGTATCTTGTTTCTGCAAAGTAGAAGTATCTGTGCTTTTAATTGAACTCAAGAGGCTTTATAAATTGACCTGAATTTGCAGTGCTGTTGCAGGGAGCCAGAACTGAAGTAGTCAGGCGTGATGTGTGTTGAGAGAGAGGTGTTGAAGGTAGGGGCTAGAACAGTGAAGCAATACTCATAGATCTGTTAAAGAAGCATATGTGCAACTTGCTTGCATTTCCTTTTCACACATACTGTTTATCCATAACTACAACTAAATGTATCCCTAAGCTTCGAGCAACTCACACCTACTAGAAGAGGTGACAGTGAAGTGAATCTGTGTGTTCTGTCTGTGGGAGCCTTTTCTGCAGCAAGTGGCTTTTTCCTCTTGATTCCCACTTGGCTGCTTTCCACTGTAGTTGTTGAGGTTGGTTAACAGTAATGCTAACGTAGGTACTGGCATTGTAACACCGCTGGTCTTTGCCTAATTTAATTAAGACAATTCAGAATGGTCCTACATCACTATCAGTGGTTTAAGCTATTATTTCCTTTTATGAATAAGAGTGCATGAGACACCAACATCTGACCAATTTTACTACCTCTGGTAGAAAAGTGGTAGCTTCTAACAGGAAGCCATTATTGAAGGTACACAGAGAACTGCCTTTGAGAGCCAGGCCTCTTACCGAATGCTTCCCCATATCAGTTTGGTATCCTGTTGGGTGGTGCTGCTGAACCAGGTAAAAAAAGACCAGCTGGTCTTAGAACAGACTCCTTGATAGATCAGTGAGGTTTGCCTAGCAAACCAGGAGAGGAATTCACTCTCAACTGTGCAAGATGTGTGTGTGAACTGTGTCAAAAGTAGATAAGCTCTGCTCTTAATAGGAATGTGTAATAGATGGTGAAGTGCTGTTCCTATGCAGATTTATGGGATTCTGAAGTACACTGATGACAATTTAGTTTTATGTGCTGTTAGAAGTTCCTTATCCTGCAGCCCCTCAGAATCCCCACAGCATGGTGGAGGCTGCTCTGTTTCGACCACAATAAAGGCAGCTTTCTTTAATAACTAGGGCTTAGCCCTTCCTAGGTGTGAATGTTAGTGGAGTCAAAGAGGGAGTCTGTAAAGCTTCTCTGCAAAGCATACGAGGTCTTGCTTGATTCCTTTGTCAGCTTTATTCTTGCTGGAGTTCAGGAGGCCCCATTGCCAATTAATGAGGTATTAACTGTGTTTAGGTTGTCTCCTTTCTTGTCTAATGACTGTTTAGGCAAGATTCTTGCCCAGTGCCGTATTTTTAAGTGAGAATGAAATCAAAGCCAGAGGCAGCTTTTCTGAAGCCACTGTAATGTAGCACAAGATAGTTACTAACAACAATCTCATCCTAAATATTCTCTCAACTGCACCATTGTTTGTAGCTACAAAAGACTGAAACAGAGAGAAGGAGCCTTGATGAGTGATTGAAGTGGGAGGCCTGCAACTCCGATACCTCAACTGTGATTCTGTCCGTCTGCTGTTTTCTCTGGGGAAAGCTACTGGTCCATTCCTTCCCAGCTTTTATTCCTTGGGAGAGATGTAGAACAAGAAACAATTTTCCCTTCTCAATCTAGTGGAACCCATTTGGCATTTTCTCCTCTTGAGAGTAAATTTTAGGTTCCCTATGTTTAAGCGCTTTTTTTTTTCTTTATTCCCAAGGAGGAACTGAGTGCGTTTAACAGCTGATTATGGTGTAGAATAGGGAACAGGACACAGTCTTAGAAGTTAATATCTAATAACATACAGAACCACTAACAACTGAATTGTAATTATTTTCTTTGTTAGGTTACATTTTTTTTACAAATACAGAAAAGCTTAATAAAGTGTTTCCAAAAGCTCCCAGTTAGAAAATCTTTCTGCTACTGGGACGAGTTTTGCTCTTGTAGGGTCAACTCACTGCAAGTCACACAAATTAAGGAAGCAGAAGGCCACACAGTATCTCCGTGTCAATGTCTCCCCACAGAGGTGGTAGGCTGTAGGTGGCTGTTCCCTGACACATATTTTTATTCTGTTATTCAGATCCCAGCCATGAGGGCACAGCAGAGGGTATGGAGAACATGGCAGATGCTGTCACTCATGCCCGATTTGTGGGCACAGATCATGCGAGCGATGAGGTTGTCTTGATGAAAATCCTACAGGTAAGTGGAGAGAAATGGTAATTACCATAATGGTTGCTGCCTGTTGTGGAACATATCCTGTTACATGGAGATGAAGAGGAGGGAGCAGTGTTTTGACTCTGTAGGAGCTTAGTGACAGACTTTATTTTTAAACAGATGGCTCATATACCTGTGGTAAAAGCTTTTCCAAATGAAAATAATTAAAAGCTTAAATTAAATGATTTTAAAATTAGAGGCTTGATAATGTGGTAGTGTTGATAATCCTACCTTGTGCATGGTCTGTGTTAGTGGGGAGTAAATTAAGCATATGGAGCTCTGAAACTTATTTTTGAGAAAAGACCTTTGTAAAGACAAACCTATGAACTGTATACCTCTTTTGTCTGTGTACTTTTGAGCAAATACCTAGTTCCTCAATTTAAATATTGGGCAGCATGCAGCATATCCAGGCCTCTTTTAGAAGTGGGTCGGGAGATCATTCTTGTCTCCTTATGGGCTTCTTGTGCACAGCATTCAGTTTGAAATGAGTCCTGGAGAACTCTTAGGTTTTCTGCTCACAGCAGTCTTTCTTGAGGAAACCAACCTTCTCTTGGAAATGCATGCAAGTGTCATTGTACTGTGGTACATACGGGTGCTGTTCTTTGCAGGTGTTGAGGACCTTGTTGCTCACTCCAGTGGGAGCCCACCTCACCAATGAATCCGTGTGTGAGATCATGCAGTCCTGTTTCCGCATATGCTTCGAAATGAGACTCAGCGGTAGGTTTGCTCACGCTTCTGCACCTAAGAAATGATCAGGTTTCCTCAGCATTAACTAGTTCTGTTGTAGAAGATGCATCCATGGAAAGCTGCTGAGCCTTATATTATTGTGTCTTTCTACAACTTCATGGAAAATTTGTAAGGCGCTCACCGTGCAACTTTGGGCTGCTCTTTTCCCCAGCTGTGTGGCGCCACCGTGTGATGCCGTGACCATTTGCAGCAATGCGGTGTTGGAGCTGGTTTTAATAAATTTGCCGTAATCTCTGTAAACAAGACTCGGAGGGGAGTCTGCTTGAAGAAGCCTCTTGATAATATCACACTGAGTAATGACACCTGTGTTATTTGTTTTTGTCTTCGCAGAGTTATTGAGAAAATCTGCAGAGCACACTCTGGTCGACATGGTGCAGCTGCTCTTCACAAGGTAAACCTGCTTGTGTTTGCCTCAGCATTGCCAAGATGGCCCTCTAAGGACAGAAGGATTCCACACTTCCACTTAAGGGCCCTCAGAAAAATCATCCAAAATGGTCATTATTTAGAGGTGGAAGGGGATGAAGGATTTGGCACTTTTCTCTTGGGTGACCCTGTCAGACTGCAGTGAGACAGAGGTAGAGAAGGTTGCCTGGTTTGAGGTGTCCTTTGAGGAGAGATGGACAGCCAAGTAATGAAGAGCTTTAGGATAGAGAACCAGTCTGAGGACAGAGAATGCAAACTTCACTGAAAAAAAAGTGCTCTAAAAAATATAGCTCTCTTCAGAATAGAAATGGTATTGAATAGCCACATGTTGATTTCAAGATGAGAGCTTTGACCTCACATGTCAAAGAGAATTTTAAACTCTTGAAGTCATGTGTCCTGGACAAATGTTCTGCCCTTTTCAGCCCCCTTCAGGTCATTAAGATTAATTCTTTTGAACTCAAGTAAGTTATTTAGCTTCAAAACTGTTTCTCCAAATAGTGAAATAATCATAGACTTTCTCTGGGTATTGTAAAAAGGAAATGTGCAGATACAGAAATACTTCTAGGAGAAAAGGATTGTAGTAAAACTGGCAACTTCTGAAAAGAGTTGTATCCTGTTTTTTTTCCATTGTCACACTCAATTCCAGTGGGAGCTCAGGTTTTTTTCTCCTCTGGGCACCCTGCAGCATGCAGTGCACTGGATGAATGTGGGGCAGAGTCAGAATCAATCTCTTCAAAGTGGAGAGACCACATTACTTTTTCTCAAAATACATATGTGAATTTTACTTGGTGCTTATTCATTACTTACTGTGTATCCTCTTCTCTATCCTTCTTGATAAGTCTTGGAGACACCACCACCATCTGTGCCTGTGGACAGGGATAGAGAAGCAAGGCAGAGGCGGCAACTGCAGGGGTGGTTTGGTCATCTTGCTTTCCAGAAAAAGAAGCAACCAAAGCTGTGCTCTAAGGCTTTTTTCTGCCTTAGCAAGTAAAGATAGAATTGTAGTAAAGGAACAGAAGGGAGAGCAGAGTGTGTGGAGTTGTAGAGCTGTATGAGTTGTCACTTTGGTAGCACATTTGAGGGCAGTCTGCATCATTCTGAGATGGAAACTGCTTATCTCAAAGCATTCAGGTTAAACTTATACCCACTGTGCACCACAATTGTGTTTATATGATGCAGAACAGAAGAGAACTACTGGGGTTTCTACAAACTCAAAGAAAACAATTTCCATGACTAGTAATAACATGTACACTGCAAGAGTCCTGCTGTGGGTGACACTGGCTCAGCAGTTGTTTTCAGCAACATCACAGAAACTTGTTTTGAACAAATGTAATTAGTCCACTGCTGAAAACGTACCCTAAAGGAAAATAAACTCTACTTACATGACATGAAAATCAATATAGAAAAACTGCCATTAGTAGTAATAGCATGCAAAGCACCTCTCATCTATACTTGTGTGGGTTTTTTTACCCTCAGCAGATTTTGTCAGGAAAACAAACTAGGAGCATCTCTTTTTGTGGAGAAAACCTAATTTTGTTTTTCTAGTATCTGCTGGAAAGACCAGCCTGTTTCTTTCCCCTTCTTGTTAACCCAAGTAAGCTTACGTATTTTGGCTTGTTCTTTATATTTCAGGTTGCCTCAGTTTAAGGAAGAGCCTAAAAGCTACATGGGAACGAACATGAAGAAGGTAAGACTCAGCACTGTGTTGACTGTTCTGCTCATGTCTTGGGCTTGCGCTCCTCTCTATATTGTTTGTTTTCACACTTGTATTTCTTTGTTCCTGCAAGTCCCTAGTTCACTGGAAGAGCATGTTTAACCGCATAAATGGACATAGCTTCATTAATTCTGTGGGATTAAGCCCAGTAGCAAATCTTGTTAATGATGTTGCTGCCTAAGTGAGACAGTCTGGATTCTGGGAACAGCCATCAGCTGCTCTGGGCTAGAAAACCCCAGCAAATTATGGGACCTGATGGTGACATTGTCTAGCTATTTGCTGTCTTCTGCTTTCTCTCCAGCTTCTTTCTCTTCATTCTTCATTCACTGCAGGTCTAATACTGAGCTCTCAGGATATATTTGTCCAGTTCCTTGTGTGTAGAAAGGAAACTTTTGGAGGCTGGTGAAACAGCACGAAAGCATTATGAAATTGGGCTATTGCAGAAAAGGCTTTGGTGGATTTCACTACATTGTGTAGAGAAAACCTTAGTTCACATGGTCAATGCCATCTATTAGCAACCAAATCGAAGTAGACTCTTTTTTTATCTTCCTTTCCCTAAATGCACAATTTTATGAGGTTATAATGCCACAATCTTACTCAATACAGTGAGGGTTTTAACAGCTGGATTCAGTATTTCAAATACCATGATGTGACCTTATATGATTATTAATATAATAATTTCTTAGATAGAGGGAGGTCCTCTTGAGGAACCTCCATATCTACTTCTGTATTCTTTATTCTCCATACAAAGAATGTCAATAAATTTAAAGGATTCTACTATTGAAAGCAACAGGATGAGAAGAAGAGTTCTAGAGAGGAAATAACTGTCTGAACTTAATGCTGAATATACTTTTTATAACTTCCACTCTGTTTTTATTTTAATGAGTTGAGAAAAGGGGCAACATAGGTAAATGTACATTTTAGAGCCAGTATAGCAGTGTTTTGAGAGATTGAATGCTTGGCTGTAGGAATCTGAAACTAGCCTGGGGCTTTAATTCTTGTATAGTAACCTAATGACTGCTTGTTTTCCCTTGCTGTGGGAGAACAGTCACAGGATTTGTGATGATGATAGGCTGGCCTAAGGAAAACTAAAAGAGATCAGGCTAATGTACTGCAGGTATTAGACTTTGTCATGGTCTGTGCACAGGTGTAAAGTGAAGGTGACTGAATTTAGGAAGGCTGCGCTACCCTTACCGAGTGATGGCTGCTCCCAGCTCGGTTAAGTGATGCTCTGTTGTGTTCTGTGCAGTTCCTTGTACTGTCTCTTCGCTGTGCATGCCAGGAGTCTGCCCTGCAGCCTTGCACTCTGCCAGGTTATTCTTCTCTTTGGGTTTATTTTGCTTTGTTTAAACCATGCATTTGCCTATCTTTCACAGATTTCTTCATGTCTCCTCAACAAACTGGAGCTAAGTAGTGGGGAACAGGCCAAAGCCCTGAACCAATTAGAGAGGGTATTGCTCTTTAAGAACCTGAAGGTCTCTCTCTCCCTTCTCCCTTCTTACCTTATTCCCCTCTTCCTTCTCTTGTAAACACCACTTGAGAGATAGTTACGTTGTGTGCAGCAAATCTTCCTCCACTCATTTGGCACAGCATGGCTTTTGGGGACAGTGCATGCCATGGTTGCTTTGCAGTGTTGTGGCTGCAGCTGGGGCAGGCTTGGGAGGGAGAGACCCTTGTTTTACTGAAGCATTCAGTGTCTTGGTGAGTGCCACCTACGATACCCTCATGGCATCCTCTGAAGGAGTGGGAGGGCATGGGTGAGATTTGACAGTGAAAAACCAAAGAAAAGAAACATTAAAAAGTGTAGGTTGCTTGCTGAAGTCTCAAGTGTTGTGTATCCTAGCTGTTCATCTTGGTTATAGATGTAGCAAATATACCTGAGGAGTCTGTTGACCAAGCATACCTTAAAATTTTTTACTCAAGGTGAATCTCTGAGCTTTGTTACTTGGTAGAGAGCTACAGAGTTCAATGCTCTCTAAAGCTTTTTTGAAAGAAACTGTTGTACATTTTAAACATTTTAGGCCACGTTTCTGCTGAAATTAACTTTGGTTCCCAGCACAGTTTTTGTTAATGGGGTATGAGTGGGGCTGAACTGATTTAAATGTGTTAATCCCTGCTAATTCCCCCAAAAATACTTCTAAAGAATTACTGTAGCAGATTTTTGGGTTTGGACCAGTTATAGAAACCCTGAAAAACTAACTTAGATGGGACTCTTCTCAGTTTTCCATGTTGGTTCATGAAGTTAAGGTAGCTTTAGTTTTTGTCTGCCATTAATATTATTTGGTCCAAACAGAGTTGAACAGAATATTTAGAAATGCCGTTCTTTGTCCTGTGTCTAGGACAAAATAGTTTTCCAAACAGCATAGTTTGAAAAGACAGTGGCTGAAGACTTCCAGATTTATGCAGAGTTACACAGAAGAAAATGCTACGAAATGTTTCCCTTTGCAATAGAACATTGGGTTCTGCAGTGGGTCAGGAGGAACCTAAATCTGAGTTTTCAGAGATTTCTGGGGTGGACCGTGTTCATAGTTGCCTAAGATGGTTAAATGTATTTCACCAAATAACCTTCATTAGTTGTTGCAGTACAGGTATGTATGTAAGTGAGATGACTGGACTGCATCGGTGTCTCCAGGACTTGGATCGTGGACTGCGTTCTCTCTGCATGCTTTTGTGTCTTGAACGCTACTTGGTGTGCTGACCAGTTCCATGCTGCATCTAGAATGAGCTCATGTTTTAGTATAATCACTTTAATTACTAATCATTGGCCCCTGCCCTTTTCTCTTGAGGCTTACAGTATCTTATGGAAAAACAAACGAGTACAGGTAAGGTGACTTGTAGAAAAATGAGATTCACAGACCCTTTAAAAAGAATCTTGTAGTATTACATTTGTCTTCACCTTCCTAGACCTTAGCCAGGGTTTTATTGTTAAAACCTCATCTATCAAAGGAAGCATTTGGAATCTTCCAATTTTTTTCTTCTGAAATTTTGTGTACATTTCTTTATCCAAAGGTAACTCATATAAATGTAACTGAATTTGTATTGTGTTCCAAGATGAAAGAACAGTAACTCTGAGCTCCCTCTATACTCTGATTTTTAAAGAATATTTTTTAAATACTAACTTCAGGTAGTTTTTACTGTCAAAAGTACAAGCTTAATCTAATTTCAAGGACATTGATAATTAGAAAACTAATGCAACTATAATATCACCGAGCATTGGAGAGGGAAGGAGAGTTTTAGATTATGTTTAAGATTCAGGATATGTTAATGATCTATTAAATGCTATTTAGCTGCTGCATTTAGTCAAGAAGGCAACTTTGGGTTTAAGATCTCAGGCTGTTAACAATACAACCAAGCTTTCTAGTGAAATGCCTTGAAATTTAAGGTAAAAACTGCTTTAAAAATAGTTCCTTTAGTCAAAGGCAAACCATAGAAGTGTTTTTTACATTTTTTCTACAAATGTTAAAAGCAAGTAGTGACGGAGATGTTACCTTTTAATTCAAAACAAAATCCAGGAAGAAAGATGTTACTTTGCTGTCCTTTGATACATGCATTGTTTTAGAATTCCCAAACTCAGTGTTTATTTGTTAAAACAGGATATAACCTCTTGACAATGAAACATTTCGATTAAGCATTTTTGTTTGCTTTTTCAAATTATTTAAACCTATGCAATGGTTTGCTACAATGGAGCAAAAGAAGAAGCAAAACTGAAAAAAAAAAAAAGGAGGGAGGGTAAAATTATATGGGAGGTAGTCCTAGGTAATTCTAATAAAAAGATACCTGTTTGTGTAGATTGCAGAGTACTGGATGGTGTGAGATGGAGAAGATCTATTGGGTAATCTCACCTTCCTCCTCCCCCCAAAAAACCCCCAATCAACACCCCAAAAAACACTACAACAAGAAAAAAACCCACCTAAAAAGCTCAAATAAACTTAGATTCTGATCTAAATGCTTTATACTTTGATTAAATTCTTTAAAAAATCAAGTGAGTCATATTGCGTGCCGGGAAAAAAACTTTCCCGTCTATGTGAAGTTGTTGTTACTCAGTCTCTGAAAGATGGCACAGGATCATCAAGATGATGACAGGTGGATCTTTATCTTACAAACCTCAAGAGGAGGAATCTTGAGGGTTAAAACAAAGCACAGGGCAATCACTAAGAGTGGATTTTGTGTCCGAAAAAAAGTGCTTTTTTGAAAGGACTAGTGTTGAACTGAGATGGTATTTGGTGTTGTGTGAGAGGGGAGATTAGAAATAGTAATTAAATTGTCAGCTTGAATCTTCTGATAGAATGGTCCAAAAGTGACATGTTTCTCAAGAGCATGACTTGAGGGTAAAAAGGAGTGGTGCCAACATAGGTAGCCCATATCAGTATCTTGCCTAAGTTTTGCTGATTCAGTTTTGCATCCTGCTGCAAGTAACTTTTAACCTGGCAAATAATGGCAACAGGATTTAGTAGCTAGAAGCAAAGTCTTTTGTTTTGAAATTCTGTGAAACAGACTTTAATGGGTTTAACACGTAATGCTTCCGGGTTTTCTTTCTGCTTGAAGTAGTTTGGTACAATGAACCATAAATCTTAAAATCTTATTTTATAAGTTCCTGAAAAGGGAGAAAAAAATAATATGGCTATTTCTAGAATAGTTGATAGGTAAAACTATCTGATCTAATTTGCAAGTTAAGCCTTTAGTGAATAAAACTTAATATTTAAGGCTCAGAGAGATTTTAGAAATCGGCAAGAATCAAAGATAGTGCATATTTTATATAGCCCTATGAAGTAGTAAATAGGAAAGACAAGAGAGCTGACAATTTTTATATGGCAGGATTGTGATCCATAAGCATTGTAAAACATTTTGAAATCTACCAAATTTTATTTTTAACTGTGTGCTTGTCACATGGGTGTTTGTCAGAAGAAGTGATTTAGAAGAAGATTGTTGCTGCAAATTTTGGAAGAAATAACAAGCAGCAAAGTAATTCTGAATCTGTTAATTAACATGCTTAAGGAAACTGTAGCACAGCTAAAACATGGGGATTAGTCATCAAACAAATACAGTTTGGTGCAAAGAAAAGTTACACAAAGGGTTTACTGCACTGGGACATAACATTTTCACAAGCTTTGTTTAAATGAGAAGAATTACAGGCCAAGGCCCCATAAAGCAAGTTAGAATTCTACCTGGAAAATGGAAAGTGAAGGAAAACCAGTAGTGGATCCTAGAAAGTTTATTGGCATTTAAGAGAAGTAGTAGCTGAAAGGAGGCAAGTTGCAGGAAAAGGAAGATACTAAGGAATATAACTGTCTTCTCTATAATTGAAATCTGATTCTAGGAATATAAGAAATAAGGAATATTATAGCCTAAAATAAAACTTAACTGTGATAAATTTACAGAGTAGAATACCAAATAGGGACTGATACTGAAACTTGCTGAATAGTTTCCACTACATGCAAGGTGCCTAATCAGTGCTTAAACTTGCACCCAAACTGAAGAAGTCTGACAGCATCAGAAAAGCTGACTGCAGGTACCAAACACAGGAGTAGGTGCTATCCTGCACTTGGAGGAACTTACTTTATAAGGAACCTGTTTTCAGGTTTGCCGTTACCTTTAACCATGTAAATAAATATCATACCATTTTAGGAACTTCTGGAGCTTTTGCAAGCTTGAAATAACAGCACTCTGCAGCAAGTGCCACACAGTCTGCACTGCTCCTGCTGTGTCATTGTTTGTCCAGTCAAAGATCTGTATGCGAACTAGAAGTAGGATCCTGGTCAAGAAGGATGCCAAGAGTTAGGTTAGATTTAGATCTGAAGAAGAATAATGACAGAAGGCAGGTGAAAGCAGCATAAGGTTTGTTTCTAAATCACTAGGGTGGTATTTGCAATGGGACATGCACCAGCAGCCAGTGAAGTGTTAGAGAAATACTTGTTAGTAGTGAAGGATGCCCGGAGGAAAGTGAATGTGGCATTGCTACAAAGATGAAGAGTGAATGAGGCAAGAGATCAGTGACAGAGCTGCAGACTGCAACCTGGGACTGGGTGCTTGGGCTTCATTCTCAGCTTGATATATAGATGGTGAAATTTTAGTTGAGTGTCAAACCTAACTTAGATACGTTAATTGATGCCCTTTGGAAGTCTGGAAGCTTTGGCAAAAGCAAAGAGATTTGTGATGTGCCTGTAGTTCCAAGAGAATTCTTTATCCTAATTCAAAGCTGGGAGATATTGATAGGGAACTGTCATAATTGAACTGTTAAATATATATTATAGCAGAGTAACTGCAGTAAGTTGTCCCTTGATTCAGGCGTGGATTGTTGGCTAATATGTGGGGAGTCAGGGGCTGGTTTGCATGATTTTGAAGTGCTGATTAATTTGTGTGGTATACTGAAGTGGTATTGCCTGACTTTGAGGATTTTGAGATAGCCTTTGTGGGTTGGCTTGGGTAATCCATTATGTTATGTGGTTTTGCAATACTAATATTCTTAATGATTATTGGTTTTCAGTTGAAAATGAGAGCTGGAGGAATGAGTGAATCATCAAAATGGAAAAAGCAGAAGAGATCACCACGGCCTCCTCGACATGTAACTAAGGTCTCTCCTGTGACAGAACAATCAGCAGGCAATGCTAGTAATAGCACAGGTAAGTTGAAATCTGTCTCAAGAGACAAGACAGCATCAGTCCTAGAACTTTTTTTGAATCTGTCTTTATTTCATTTCTCTTAACATGTTGTTTTGCATTAATTTTTTTCTATTAGTTCTCAGTGACCGTAGCAGTAAAGCATATCATAGCTTTTCAGGTCCAGGAGAAAGTGTTTTCAGGAAATACATATTGCTGGAGGAAGGCATGGTCCTGTGGATAACTTGACAGCATTTATCTGCCTTCAGCATACCTCATGAGGGAGTTTGTACAAAAGGGAATGGGCACCTGCAGAGGTGGCTGAGGTTATGGACAACCATGTGGTGAGAGGAGTTGGAGGTTGCACTGGATATGTGGAAGAGATTGAGAACAGGAATGCTGGCAACAGGAGACCTAAGGACAACTAGCAACAGGACAGGAGAACTAGTGTTAAACTGCTCCAGGGCAAGTTTAGGCTGGATATGAGGAACAGTTTCTTTACAGAAAGGATGATTAAACATTGGAATGGACTGCCCAGGCAGGTGGTGGAGTCACTGTCCCTGGAGGTGTTTATGGAAAAACTGGATGTGGCACTTAGTGCCATGGTCTAGTTGACATGGTTTTGTTCAGTCAGACTTGATGATCTCTGAGTTCTTTTCCAGCCTAATCAATTCTGTGATTCTGTAATGGAGATGGAGCTGAGGAGGTTTCCTTTAATAGGAGATTGCTAACTTAAGTGGCATGTTCCTTCCTGTGTTCCTGAAGTGTTTACCAAAGGGTGTGAGTGTGGTGCTAAAGAGGGAAGAGCAAAGTGTGACTGCAGAAGATATATAGGTAGAACTAAGGGATGTGCAGAATCTTAGGTGTCAAAGATAAGAGAATGAACGTACCTTTCACTACAGATGTGAAGAGTGAAAGACTGTGCACACACAGTCCCTGTAATTTGAATAAAGGCTACTCTCATTAAGGGACAGGGAAATAGGAGTTGTGCTTATGACTGTTATGGGAAGAATAGAGGCCTTGATGTGGTAAGGAGGCTTGAAGAGTTATATAGGAAAAAAACAGGGAACAGCAAAAGTACCTGAAAGGGAATTGCGTGCAGAAAACTAATGGGTGTGTGCCTGAATCCTTATTCACGTGCTTTGATTCAGCCTGCAGAAGTGTTACCATATGTGACTAGTGCTGTGAGCTTAAGGATGTAATGTTGGGGGCTTCCATATCTTATTGTTGTGTAGGAATAGACTAAATAGTTATAACTTTGTAAACTCTCCTCTGGATAAATGAGTCCCTCTGGCTGCAAAGTACTCTGTCTCTTATGCACTCTGCAGTTTGATGGTCAGACATAAACATTACCAGTGAAAGAAAGCAGACAGGAAAATAGAAACAATAGCTATGTAAAAGACCTAGTTCTGACACTTACTCCATCACAGGAAACTATGTAGTGAAAGATCCAAAGTATGTTTTACACTACTGCATGATTAGTGAAAACTAAGGAAATAATAAATATGATCAAATTGCCTATAACTCAGAGCATCCATGCAGATGAGAACTTATCTCTACATAAATCATCATTGTATTTAAATTTTCAAATAGGTATTAAAATCTGTCAAAGAGCATTTTAACTCCTGTAACATTTCAGAGGGTAAGTTGAGTTGTTTTACAAAACGTGTCATTAACTCTAACCTTGTAGTGTTAGGTAATACATTAATGGTACTTTTTAAGCCGGAATCCTGGCTTAGCAGGTGAAGAAGAAAAGATTGCAAAACTGGTCATACATTTCTTAAAAATCAAGTAATAATCTGCTACTTATTCAAGACATTTCTAAAAATCAAGTCAGTGATAAAACACCACTGTGCAAAACTATACACATTTCATGCTTAAATTCATAACTCTGGTTTGTGCCTTTATTACTATGCTCTGCACTATATCTTCTCTTTTTTAAATATTTGTGGTTTAAATATTTTTTTAAGTTCTCCTCAGAACAGTGAGAGCTCCAAATATGTGAGTTTCTTCAAAAGGAAAACTTAGATTCTTGGAGCACTGTCTCATATTTAGAAATAGTAAAAATTTTTCACTGCTCCATTTCAGACCCATTTGAATGCTATTGCAATTTCCTTTGTTTAGGGAGAATTAAAGAAATAGCTTGTGCCGTAGATTTAAGTTAAAACTCTCACTTTGAAGGAAAGTACTGGAGTAGTTTCGGATTCCTTCTTAGTTATGTAAATCCTCTGCACCCTTTAGCTAACTATGTGACTTTCCTTATTTGCTGAGTGTTAAAGTCCAACTATTGTGTTTTAATTTGGAGAACTGCTGTTATCTCACCTGTTCATCTGTTTAATTCATTAATACCGAGCAAAAGAGGTCTTAGTTTATCTGTGTCATATACATTAGTGCATAACTGAGACTTTTGTAGTGGGAAGTAGTATGAAAGTAAATATTTGTTGTTGTATTTGATACATGAATTTGTGGTTGACGGAAAGAGTAATAGTGATCTTTTTGCTTCTGTTTCTCATCAGGAAGTGGAGTTGCTTTCATAGATGCTCCTTCTCCCAGCTCCTCTGGAAGCTCAGAAAACGTTTCATCTGCAGTCAGCCCCGTTACAGACAGTGGTTTGGAGTTGTCCTCACACACAACTTCCAAGGAAGACCTGACAGACTTGGATCAAGTCGCTTCTTTGGGACTTAATGCAGGAATGCCTTCCAACGAGGCCAAAGTCACTGAAAATCAAAATCAACCTGAACTCCAGGTGTGTGGTTATAACTTCTCAAGAAAAGTTTCAACTCCCAGCATAATCACTTCCCCCCACAGCAGTAATAATATTGAGAAGATGGATTAGAGCTGCAGATACTTTGAATGGTAAAAATGCTAGGAAGGCATAAACAGAAGTACCGTGCTGAAATTAAAACAAAAAAGCCAAATTCTAACCTCAGGGGCAGTAAGAACTGATAGGTTATAGGAGTATTTTTAAGGTCAAGTCCTTAGTCTTGCAACCTAGAGTTATGTAAAACATATAAGAGCTAGATGTAAGTGAAAGGGTAGAGAGGGTTGCAGATTATCTAGAGGCTTTCTTTTCTCTTAAATTTTGTTTGTCTGATCCTCTTCTGTTAGTGACCTATGTTGTTGTAATAGTTCCAAATTAACTGTAAACATATAAACCTTTTTTTTTTTAACTTGTCTAGTGCTTGTTAACTCTTGTTTTGTTTCGTTCTCAAATGACTGTTCTCAATGAAGAACGAAAGTCTGAGGGAGGAGAAGATCCAATCAACTTCTGTCGAGTCTATCCCTGAGGTCCTAGAGGAGTGCACATCTGTAGCAGAACATTCTGACTCTGCCTCAGTTCATGACATGGACTACGTAAATCCCCGGGGAGTACGTTTTACTCAGTCTTCCCAGAAAGAAGGTAAGAGGTGGGCAGTGCTGCTAAAGTCCTGTCTCCTTTCCACTGTTCTGTTTCACTTTATGCTAAGAGGGTGATAAGCTCCTATTCCTCAGCAGGTCTGTAACAATTCACTTTTTAACACTTGGTAGGCACCTGCAAAAAGCAAACCCAAAGTTAAGACTGCTAATCTCTCCTTTTCCTTTAGGAGCAGCTCTGGTCCCGTATGGGTTACCATGTATTAGAGAACTGTTCCGCTTTCTTATCTCCCTCACCAACCCTCACGACCGCCACAACTCTGAGGTGATGATCCACATGGGGCTGCAGCTGCTAACTGTTGCCCTGGAGTCAGCACCCATTGCAAACTGCCAGTCCCTCTTGGGACTCGTGAAGGAGGAGCTGTGCCGGCATCTATTTCAAGTGAGTCTGGCTCATGCGAGCTTGGCACATGGCACTGGGCAGACAGATATTAATTTGCGTCAAATAGTTTATTGGAATTTAGTATTATGAGGTTTGGTGGGTCTCAGTCTTCAAACAAGCTCTCTGCTGCACTGCAATGAGAGTTCTGAATTGCACTGAATAGTGCTGCTGCAAAGCCAGAGAGACTGTCATGTACTATTTTCTGCAGACCAGGGCCAGGAAGGATGAAGGTGATTTGAACAAACTGTTACTGTGGGATAACACAGTGTTTTGATATAATTGGTTTTGAGGTAATTATGGATGCAAGTTACCAGTTTAATTGTAGGTAGAACTTTTGTAGTATCAGGTTGTTAACTGCACAGGGGCCATCTCGGAGGCAGGTTCTCTCCCAAGTTCCTTTACCACTAACAGGCTCTGTGGACTTGGCAAAAGAACAAAGTTGTAGTAGGAGAAGTGTTACCACACACAGAAGAGAATTAAGCATGTTCATCCTCACTAGCAAAAAGTGAGACCAGGAGATTGAACAAGGGATTGTTTTTTGAAATACTATTGCTGTGGGAGGCAATGTGTGGATCTTTGATCGATTGCAGGTGATACCTGCAGTGCCGCAGTACTGCTACTTATAGCACGTGATGACTTGCCTTTGTAATTTTTAAAGGGTTTTTTGTTTCTTGTTCAGCTGCTGAGTGTTGAAAGGCTCAATCTGTACGCAGCTTCCCTCAGGGTGTGCTTTCTTCTCTTTGAGAGCATGAGAGAGCATCTGAAATTCCAGCTGGAGGTGAGTTTTTTGAATATCACTGGGTGCCCAGTAATAGTTTATTGACCTTCAGTTGAATGCATAGAGCTAGGCAGTAAGATACTGTCTAAGTGTCAGTTGACCTTTGTATCAGTGTATTATGGATAGGCTGTATAGGCCATTTCTTGTTGGATAATCCAATGTCTTTGAGACTGGTGTACTATGCTGCCTGCCTTTTGTACTGTTTCAGAACAGGAAATCCAGGTGCACCAAATGGTAGAACTATTTGAAACCTTTTTACAACCTCCTTCAGAATGAGCCATCATGAAAGATGGAATGTTATGTGGGAAGATGAAGCTTAAATCTCTTTTGGTAGTCCTCAAAGCTATTCACTGCCCTGCTTTCTTTTTTTTTTCCTTAAACTGGGCTGCCCTGTGTTTCTGCCAGATGTATATCAAGAAGCTGATGGAAATAATCACTGTGGAAAACCCAAAGATGCCCTATGAAATGAAGGAGATGGCTTTGGAAGCCATCGTTCAGCTGTGGAGGATTCCCAGCTTCGTGACCGAGCTGTACATTAACTATGACTGTGACTACTACTGTGCCAACCTCTTCGAGGAGCTCACCAAGCTGCTCTCCAAGGTGCTGAACCGTGGCTGGGGAAGGGAGGGGCAGCCACAGGGCAAGGGTGAGCAGAGATGCAGGACTTAAGAGTGGGAGTGGTCAAAAGATCCAGAGTGAGTAGGCTGTAGGGATGAACAAGGCCATTTAACATTTGGAGGCAGAAGAGAAAAGAATAGCCATAGTTCTCTAATAATGTCAGAGCAAATAAACTATTAACTAAGTGCTAGAAAGCTTAGGGTGAAAAGCTTAGGGTGTTCTGTTCTATTCTTTGGGCTTTGTCAAGCTGTGGGGGGAGACTTTCTTTCCCTGTTATGGTGAGAGAGGCAAAAAAGTTGACTAATACTGACATGTTATTTCCCAGAATGCCTTCCCAGTTTCTGGACAGCTGTATACTGTCCATCTGCTGTCTCTGGAAGCATTGCTGACAGTGATAGATAGCACTGAAGCACATTGCCAGGCCAAAGTGCTGAGTAACATTCATCAACAAGAGAAGGAAGTTGTCAAACCCAGCCCAGAAACCATCAACAACACTAAAGAAACAAGCAATAGTAAGACCCCTTTTTCTGATATTTTAATATTAAGCTTAGTCCTGTGCTAAACTTGGAGATCTCATTTTGGTTGCTGACATAGTAAACTGCTTAAATACATGTTTTTAGTCTTCCTGTTGCATGTTTTATAAGTACACGAGGTATATATATGCACCTTGCTATTTGTAAAATTTACAGATATTAAAATATACCACTCATGTGAGCTTTATATAAAGGCCACGTCAAGACTGGCAATCACAACAGAATGAGGCTATGCCTTGGAATTCGTGTAGGCAAAATTCTAAGGATACTGCAAAGTCACAGTTACTGGCAGGAACTCCTTTGAATAAGCACATATTCAGTTTCAAGTGATCAATTCCTTATTTCTCTGTTGCTAACTTTTTTTTCTTGGCTTATGAGTTTATTTCTCTGTGGGTTTTTCATTTGGGTTTGGAGATTCTTGTTATTTTTGTTTGTTTGCTTGTTCATTTGTTGTTTTTTTTTAACTTCTACAGATATTGAGAGAGTATTCAGTGAGAGAAAATCTTCCAGTGCAGTCTCAGAGACAGCTGGGGCATGTCCTCCCACGAGTGGATGCCTTATGGCTGACCAGATGAAGGAGAGCTGCACGGAACTGGAAGGAGGAAGTGAGGCAGGTAATAGTCTCTGCAGTACCCTGACACAGTTCCCTGACTGTGTATATGCTAAGAATGGTCCTGACATTTTCTGACCAGTTCTGCTATGCTGTAGACCACTGTAATTGTTGTGTTCAAAATCAGAAGAAAGTATATGGTGAACGTTTGTTTCTTTTATGTGGACTGTATATGCCTACTAACTGGCATTTCTTATGGGAGGGGTTAGATCTGGTGGGTCACTCTGGGGCAAAAGTGTGTGAAATTCATACCAGTGCTTAGTGTTTTGAAGGCATTTGGGGGCTTTCCAGGGAATCGGTAGTGTAGGTAGTCAAAATAGCCAGAAAATTAAATCTTGGGGATGTGTGAAATTGTCTGGGACAAGGAGCTGCTTTGTAATTGTGTTGAAAAAATGTGGGTGGGAGGAATTTAGTAATTAAATAGGAATGTGACTGCCATTTGCAGGACAGCACATTGCAGCAAAACTCCATAACTGAAAGCTATTGTGGGACATCTCGTGCCTGAGTGCTGCTCTGGGGGTAGGTTTGACTGTAATGACACTTTGTCTTTTTAGCTGAGAAGAGTATCCCCAGGAAGCCTACTCGATTTTCTTGCATCCTTCCAAGCCCTCAGGAACTTATGCAGATTAAGAACAAAAAGAAGGTATGATTTGAAATGTACTACAAGTGGATCTTTGAATGTTCTCTTTATTTTCCCTCCCCTGTGGGCTTTGCATGACTGTTCATATCCCAGAAGTTTTGAGTTCTGGTCTCTGCTGATCAGAATTACAGAGTCAGTCACTGAAAATCCTGCTGCACTGCAGAGACAGCAGTGATTATTACCTGTTATGGTTTAGTTGTGCTAAAGGGTGCAAGAGCTGTTGGGGAAATTTTGTGGCACAGTTTGTAAGCTAGGTCCATCTGATTTCTGGGTGGGAAAGTTTCTGGATCTAGTTTGTGTTATAGGATGACAATCAGGTACTTTCATCAAAAAGGATAGGTTCACTAGTCTTTATCAAAGCTGTAAATGGGGAGTGTACTAAGAGGCCTGTGGTAGAAATTAACTAGTCTTCTATTCTAATTTGCTTGTTCCTGTGTTTGCTTTGTCATAAAAAGGACCAAAAAGATTGTTATGATTGTGGCAAAGCCATTCCTTGTTTTCAGATGTCCATTTCCTTGAACCTCATTAATCCAAGTTATAGTCTAAACTTTGTACAACTTTACCATTCCTTGAGTGGGTCCAGTCCAGGTCTAGTGTTGACAAAGGTGCTCCATACTAAATGGCTTTGTATTTATCTGCTGTGTTATGTCAAACATCAGGTACTGTCCTGCTTCATCTGAAGTTCCTGTGGGTTACATGGGATTGTTTGGGGTTTTCTGTTCTGGGTTTGTTGGGTCTTTTTCCATTCACATATGTTCTTTGTACAGACTTTGTTCTCTTTGCACAACATATACATGAGGAAGGTTATCTCAGATGTGAATGATTGCTAAATTTCAATATGAAAATGACACATATTCTGGATGAAACATGAGTGGCCATAGTAGTTGTGGAGTAAGGAGCCAGATGATATAGTGGAAAAGAAATTAATGTCTTTGAAGGATTTATTGGTGGTAAAGAGAAAGGTTTTTTACTTGTATCTGACTAAAGGACTTCTCGCTTCTCTCTCCAGCAAAGGTGGTTTTATTTCACATTATTATAAGGAATTGGTGGTCGTATTTGTTTAAACTGACTTAAACAAAAATACTGAAGAAAATGCAACAGATCTCTTTCTACTGCCCAACCTATGCTTTGTGATCCACTCTGGCAGTCTCTGGATCTGTGTGTAATTTAAAGCATTGGTTTCTGTCTAGGAGGTTTGCTGCAGTACTTGGGAAATTGTTTCTTTATCTACAACACGGTGCTGCAGTGGGATAATGGTAACTGCCTTCCTGAGCCACAACCGTGGGGGGAAAAGATTGTCAGTACAGTGTTCAAATGAACCACTGAGTTTTGGCATTAATTAATTTCTAAGAAATTAATGTTGGTTTAGCTACGGTTTCATTTGTAATCCTTTGCTTTGCATTAAATCTTGCTTTCATAGCAGCTTTGCTGTTGGACTCTGTGGAAGTCCACTGTTGAGAAGGGAGCTTGCATGGTGCTTCCACTGCCCTAAATGAAAACCTTTGGTAATACTCTGGCTTTACTGCGCTGGAAAAGTTAGAAGAAATCAAGAGTAGAGGGAAGCAAGATGTTCATAAATCTCTGAGTTTGCCCAGGGAAAATTGTTTTCTGACCTTAAATCTGCTAATGCTTTCATCCTGAGCATGGAAACAGGGCACACCAAACACTGAGCTTTAGTAATGCTGATGCTGACATGGCACCAGCATGTTCTACTTCCTTTAACCTCTAAAGTACTAAAAACTACCACAGCTGAAAGGAGGAAAAAAAGCTAAATAAAAGTAGAAAACAAATTATGCATCAAACAGAAAGTTTTCTTTGATTTTTCCAAAGGCAATGACCGGGAGCTCAGAAGCACAGGAATGACATGATTATAAATGCAGTGCAAACTGCCAGCAGTCTGGTCTCCTTTCAAGTGGTCTATGGACTTAGCCAGTCCACAGAATACCCTAGGACTTGGATTACAGGATTTACAGCTAAACAGAAATGCTGCCAGTGTCATACAGTCCCTTCAGGCCTGTTAGACCAGGGCAGCACATGGTTATTCTTTTGTTATGTCCTCACCGGGTCCTTGTACACTCCATGCTATTTCTGGATCTGTGTTTCACTGCAATTCTGAGGATGTTCACACAGGCAGGGGAAGCAGAAAGCAGAGGGCTAGTGGCTTCTGTGGTACTGAGGAAGCCAGGGAAGCTAGTAATCATGATGGTCACGAATTTAGTTCACTAGGTCATTGCTAGCAGTTTGATCGTGATAGGAGCTAACAGGGAACTGACATTTATTCTGGTTCCTTAGTAAAGTTCATACCATTGTTTGTGCTTTTGGTTTTTCTGAACACCACCAAGAACATCCAGTTAACCCTTTCTTAGTCAGTTGTTTTATTAACTGTGACTGTGGTACAGCGTAGCTTCCTAGCGGGGCAGAGTAGTTGACTTCCCTTCAGAGTCAAAAACACCTGCTCTTCCCACCCTAGAGGTAACTTTGTCAGGCTGGAATACCATATGTTATTGGGACGGTGTCTCACTCACAGAATGTTTTCTGGTTCTTAGTTTAAGCTTTTGCAGCACTTTGTCGTTGCACCTGCTGAATAAGTGCCAAGGATTCTTGCTGTATGTCTCCTGGTGGCGAGGTAGAGTTACGAGAGCCTGGAGCCAAAGTGGGCAGGAGAGGGCAATAGAGCAGTGCTGCTTTGCAGCTGGGTAGGGTTGATCTTGCCACGTGTCCAGGGTTCATCAGAGACCTTCATCTGCTCTGTTTACATACTAGAGCAGGTGAGGCATTTGGAATAGCAGAGCTTATTGCTTGGGTAAACGTTAAAGCTTTTCAAAGATGGCAGCTCATGCTTGCTTTGCCCAGAATTATTTGACAGTGAATCCTTGTGATGAATGCAGGTTTTCTGTTCTTGGTTAGCCTTTTTCCTGGATTACACAGTACAGTGAATTTGATCATGCTGAAACAGATCTTTCTTCTATTTTGTTTTTGGTTCAAATGCTAAAAACAATCTAAAGTAAGAAATGCACTTCAAGCTGTAATTATCAGAATGTCTCCTTCAGCTCCTGATAACCGGAACAGAGCAGTTCAACCAAAAACCAAAGAAAGGGATACAGTTTCTGCAGGAGAAAAACCTTCTTGCCACCCCCATTGACAACAATGAAGTGGCCAGGTGGCTACGGGAAAATCCTCGCCTTGACAAAAAAATGATTGGGGAATTTGTGAGTGACCGCAAGAACATAGACTTACTGGAAAGCTTTGTTGGGTGAGTATCTTTCTGTATCTCTTTAGTCAGGAAGGGGTGAAAGTTAAGAATAATTTTAAAAAAGCAATAGGACAGTAGTTCCTGGAGGTATTGGATTTGTATCACTTGGTTCTATGTACTGCCATGCCATAATTCTTGCATATGGTAACACCTTAGATACATATAATAGTATGATATTCAAGCTCCTTTCATCAGGGCAGTCTCTGTGAAGACTGGACAGATAATTACATAATACATAATCACTTGTAGGATTGTTGACTCTTTTATTGGTTTTTGTCCATTCATGGTATATTTCTTTTCTTCTCTCCTCACTTTTTCTGTTTACTGTCTGAACAAACAAGACTGTAATCAGTAAATTTATCTTACCTTTCCCATCCTGTTTCAGCTTCTCATTGTATTTTGTTCTTTTTGCAGGACTTTCAGCTTCCAAGGTTTAAGGCTGGATGAAGCTTTACGACTTTATCTAGAGGCCTTTAGATTACCAGGAGAGGCTCCTGTAATCCAGAGACTGTTAGAAGCCTTCACAGAACATTGGAGGGTGTGTACTTGGTGGGCAGAAAGCTCAAAACTGTATTCTTTCGTGACCATCTGCTTGCCATGATGGACATGTCAGATCAAACTGCCTATATAAACTTGCTGTGCCCTGCAAGCAGCAGCTATTTTGTAGGAGGTGGCAGTGGCAAATAGATTTCTGGGTTGCTTTTTGGAAGCTGGAGCCAGAGCCTGGGATTTTTGTTTGTCCCAGAGATGATTCAGTACTGTTAGGAAAATGGCTGTCGTGGTCACTGGTATCATTGCTCCTGTAGGACTAATTTGTGCATATATTTGCCTTTCAGAAATCAAACGGGTCCCCGTTTGCTAATAGTGATGCCTGCTTTGCCCTGGCCTATGCAGTTATTATGCTGAACACTGACCAGCACAACCACAATGTCCGCAAGCAGAACGTCCCAATGACTCTGGAGGTGGGTGCTACCACTGTAGGCATCTGTCTTCTCTGGTTTTGGTAACAGTGTAGTGACTCTTTTTATTTTAATGGCATTCTCTTTTTTTGCTTGGCATTCTTCACTCAGGTACACAGTAAACTGGTGTGCAGCACCGAGGTTGAGTGTAGTTTGAGTGGGGAGTTGTGGACAAGGGGCAACCTGAAGAAATATGAGCTTAGCAGACAACTTACTGTGTTTATCAATAGGCTTTTGTTTGTGTGAGCAAACTGTATACTAAGACATAGTAAGATTGAGAAGGTTGTTGTACTGCTGTGGGCTTCTAGAGAGTTCAAGTCTTATGAGTGTCAATCCTGTCATTCTGATGTCCAGCATTAGCTAAGCATGTGTTATGTTGTGTCTCTGTTCTTTACTTGTGAGCATAGACAGGAGTTGCTGGACACTACTCCCTCTAAGAATAGCATTTAGTCTTTGAATTTTGAGGCTGCATGTTAAAGAATGTAGGAAAATCTCGCTCTGGCCCCATGAAAAACAAGTGGAGTACTGAGCCTAGCCAAAGAGTTTTAAATTGGAGATACTAGGAATTGACATTGGTGTAACTTTTTTCAGGAGTTTCGGAAGAACCTGAAAGGTGTGAATGGAGGCAAAGACTTTGAACAGGACATACTGGAAGACATGTATCATGCCATCAAGTAAGAACCAATCTGTCATTTCCTTGTATGCAGTGAGCATACAAACTAGAGTTGTTGGGTCTGTGAGATATCTGGAGAGTATGGAAAGCAACTCACCAGTCATGTGCCTGTTTGCCTCAGACCAAATTCCAGCTCCATGTGGGGCTGTAGTAACAAGCTTTTCACAGCAATTACACTTGGATTTGTATCTTTGGATTTTTTCCATGGTATTTTAATCCACAGAGCTTAAGATAAAGTTAGAAAATATGTTACTTCTATGAAAATGGAAAAGAACAGCTGAGCAAGACCAACACATATGGAATGCTGTATCTAAGAAGGCTCTGTTCTCCAGATCAGGCCTTTAGACTCTTTTAGAACTTTTTATGTGGTTTGAGAGATAGTATCTCATCCCCAGGACTGCACTGGTGCCCTGACATAATGTGTCCAGGTCTCAGTTTAATATATTCTGCTTTTGAGCTCTTCACATGAGGCTGCTATCTGCACCAGTCTCTTCTGCCACCCCTAAAGCTCTTGACACACTGACCAATATTTGAGGAGAATTCCTGGTGGTTGAGGCCCTTTTGTGCACAGAGTGGCTTTGGGCACTAAGCTTCAATAATAGATTAAAAATCTAGCCTATCAGTAAATCAAAGCCCAGCCAGTTTGAAGCTGAGCGGATTACATCTCTGAGGAGACAGGATGTGACTGACTCTGTTGATTTCTGTCTGCAGTAGCTTGTGCTGGAAGCAGGGCAGTGTGATTAGGCTGACCCTCCCTTTTGAACCTTCTCCAGAAAGGTGGGATTGCTGCCTATACTGAATATCTAGAAGTTCTTCAAGAGGTAGCTCTAGCTTTCAAATAGAACTCTAGTTTTGATTGGCTTCTCTTCCCTGAGGATGTCCTTAATGTTTTGAATAGTTACCCTGAAGAGTATCCTCATATTGTTCGGTTGCCTAGTGCCTCTGTCCCAGTCTATTCCCCTTTATCCCCCCCTTCACCAGATACATGAGCTGTTTCAGTATGTTCTGTGGCTAAAACAATTGGTATTTAATTTCAGTATTGCTGCATCTCAGACAGACTGCCCTAGTGTCATAGTTGAGATTGAGGAACTGTTTGTTTTCTTTGTACTATTAGGGGGGGAAAAAATCAGACTGAAATCTGTATGAAGTAGTATATGATCTGTTCAGGACCTCAGCATTTCAGTTTTGAGCACAATTTCATGTCCCGAGACTTTCCAAGTAAACCCATTCACTTGCTTCTGTTAATATTAATCAAATATGACTTCTTAGAAAAAATAAGCTGTTGACTGCAAACTTACTTTCCTATATAATCTCAGTTTTAATAGCTCTTGTCAAAATATGCCGGCACCTGAAACTGAGAAGAGCTTATTACTTATGCATAAATCAAGAGCATTTTTTATAGTTGTCATTAGCACATGAAAATTGCTTCTTTGGCAGTAAAGGACGTTATTTTTTGATTGCTGCAGAAAGGCCTTTACTTTCCAAATTGGCTGCAATCTACTATTCTTAGTGGCTTTGAGACTCTTGTTCAATTAGCTGGTCATTTGCAGAGGATTTTCTCTTGTGCAATGTTACCTGAGTCTAGGGAGTATGTATTTAGGCTTGATATATTTTAACCTGTGATTGCAAGCAGTACTTGGCATTAATCATAATTATTTTATTACTGTGTAGCTTTATCCAAGTTAGATTTAAGGAGCTGTGGTACCCTGGTTATAAATCACTCATCATACATTTAGTTTCTTGTTTTATCTTTAATTTTGTACTACTTGGCTTTCTAATATTTGATTTTGGCATAATATGAATATTTTCATTAGTCTTTTACAAGATACTCTTGACTGTGACTGCAGTGATATAACAATTTAATTTTTCTTTTGTCTGAGAATAATGAGATAGGGAGAGCACTCTATAACACGGTGAGAGCTGGGATGGGGTTGAAGCTATGCCAGTGTGCTGTTCAGAATTTCTCATCATTTAACTGCAGTTTGTGTTGCATTTTGCACTTGCAGTGTTTGGTAGATGCTTCTTCAATACTATCCTTACACTGTTACTGCTGGGTGCTTCTGAGAGCCACCAGACTTTATATTCAAGATATCAAAGGGGGACAGGAGAAGCAGGGAAGCTTCAAGAGAATGTTTCAGGAGCTGGCAAAATTGTTCCAGAATAGGGTATCGCTTATCTCTGGGTCCAAGTAATAAAAAGGTGTAAATGTTAGGTTTGGCTCAGAATGAAAAGTTCAACCTTTCTGCCTTCCTACATTGTAGAAATGATGAGATTGTGATGCCAGAAGAACAGACGGGCTTGGTGAAGGAAAACTATATCTGGAATGTCCTGCTACATCGTGGTGCCACTGATGAGGGAATATTTCTCCATGTGCCTCCTGGAAGCTATGACCATGATCTCTTCACTATGACATGGGGGCCAACCATTGCAGCACTTTCTTATGTTTTTGACAAGAGCTTAGAAGAAACAATAATCCAGAAGGCTATTTCTGGTTTCAGGTAACTCTTGCATTCATGAAGACCCAGAAGAGTACAAGTGTGGCCATTGTCTCCTGTTTATGTGCTGGAGCCATCACAGGGAATGTCAACTGTTACTTTTCCTAGCAATTGAAAAGCATTTTATTGTGACCTACGGTCCTTTAGTTTTGTTCTGTCATTTGTATCAATTCATCCCATCTTGGCCTCTCTTGGTTGCCACTCACTGTTTGGCTTGACTGTGGTGTTGTAATAAATCAAAGTGCCTGGGATACATATTTTTAAACTGCAACGTGGTTGCATTTAAAAGACCTACTGACATAGTTGAACTGTTTAGAACTGGGGGAGGGGAGAAGTCACTCTTAACCTGCACAGTGATGTTGGCAAAACCCCTGTATATGAACAAAACCTTTCATGTATATGAGGTCATGGCTGTGGTTGAATGATATGGGGGATTTTTTTTCTTTCCCAGCTGACCGATATTCAAAAAACTTGCCATCTATGAGTAACTCTATTGGAACAATCTTTGGTCATGCTTAGATCCAGACCAGATAATGCCTTAAGTACTGTTAATGCACTGCTGTAGCCATGATCTCTTGGAACTAGACCTTGAACACTACTACCAATCCCAGCAACTCTCTCTTAGGTCAGGACAGGAGATTGGGTATAATGCTCAGGTGGAAGTGGTCTATCTGTTTAGACTCACTTTTTAGTGATTGCCGTGCATCAGCACAGGCATATATGAGGATCTATGGATAAGCATTGAGATTATTTGAAGGATAATAGTAGACTTCTATACATCAGCATTCATTATGAGTAGGTAGGTGGAGAGGAAGGTCTAAAATGTCAAGAGTGAGGGTCTCTGATTAGCTGTCCTGCAGACAGACTCCTCTGTGCTTAGTACATTATGTTCTGTTTTCTTCTTTCTCCAGGAAATGTGCAATGATTTCTGCTCACTATGGCCTTAGTGATGTGTTTGACAATCTCATAATTTCTCTCTGCAAGTTTACAGCCCTCAGCAGTGAGGTAAGTTTTCAAGGAGGGAAAAGAAGCGTGACTTCCAGTATTTCGGAGCTCTCTTCCTGTGTTAAGCCAGCAATAGTTGCTTATTTTAGTTATCACAGTATCTGTAGGTATCTATCAGCCCCTGCCTAGAGTTTCTGGAGGAAGCAATGGAAAGTGTGTAGTGAAGTGAGACTGGCATAGGACAGGTTCAAATATGGAAATTTCCTTCTACTCGCTCACAAGTGGCAGTTTATGCAGAAGCAGAATGCTTTGATGTAGAAATGTTTATTGCACCTGCTTGATGTGAGGAGACTTAAATCTCCCTGTGATCCCAAGCAAGTTTATACATTTCAGATACTGGCTATTTAGTTAAAGGGCTTATGCAGTGCCAAGAGGGACTGTTTTGTGAGCTGTACTTCCAAAGTGTAGAGGCTGTATGTGGATTCACAGCATAAGCACAAAGAGATTAGAAAAACAAATGTTTTGAATTGTCAGTTAGTGTGTGGAGTCTGGTAATAAAATCGGTTCCCTGCCCCACTTTTGGCAAGGCCTAAAGACCATTTCCCTGGGTTATACTGTGAGAATAAATTCGAGATGCAGTGGTTGGTGTAAGCTTTTGTTGCCTGAATCTGTTTGTGTGTTACAGCAGCAGCCTGTTTTTCCCCAAGGTGTTTGATAGACAGTGTATGGCAGACCATGTTTTTTACTAAGAAGTTGACAGCAACTCCTGTAAAGGGTCAAAACTCCCAAAGAATCTCACAGCATTGCTCTCAGAACCAGCACAAGACCCACAGTGAGCAGAACAGAATTGCCACACGTAAGGGAAGCAAGATGATTCAAGACTGAAAGCAGGGGAGTAAAAAGGCCAAGACAGGTGAATTTTTTAACTCCCTTAAAGGGATAGGAGAAAGGGAACAGTCCTGCAAATTCATGCAGTTAATGGAATTAGGTTGCAGGGAAATGGAATGGTTTGGGCCAAGTGTTTTGTATCACTTGCATTCTGGCATTTGTAACAGTGAAAAAGTACTGGTTTGACTATTAAAAGACAAATCCTAAGCAGCAGGGTTGTTTTAGATTCTCTCTTCCTCCACAGCTCACAACAGTAAAGATGCAATACTTGATCCTCTCCAGGCATACCAGACCTCGAGACTACCAATAGATAACACAAGCAGAGGAATGTCTGCCAGGAAACAACAGTTTGACACAGATTTACACAGTAGAAGCAACTAGACTAAGCCCTCAGTTGCACCAGCTATTGCCAGCTGCATCCCATCTAGTTGTGAGACTGGAATCTGGAGCAGTTTGAGGTCTGTGTAAATTAAGCAAGCATGTCTTTTGGTGATGGCATAGAATAAAGACTTCTGGATTTGCAGAAGGCTGAGTTCTTATCTTTGGCCAGATTCCAAGTACACCAATTACTTTCTGCTGTCCTAAATTCCTATAAGGATTGGAGACAGTAGTGGAGTAGGACAACTGAAGAAATACTTTAAAGACAGTCTGGTGGAAAAGGAGAAGGAGGGGCCTTCTTCAGAGGACTGAGTAGACAAAGCAAAGAGCGGCTGTTAGGAAACAAGGGAGAACATCAGTGTCACTTAGCTGCTCAGCACTTCCCAGGTCAAATCATCCTGGTGAGGAGGCATCTTCACGCAATGCATTTGCTATGCATGGCCACTTTGGTTTGAAAGAAGAGGAATGGAAAGGAACATGGAGGGGGATTAAGTGATTTAAGGAGAACAAGTGCCCCTCTTCATGATCCACAGTTAAGATTCATACTGACTCAGTGAATAAGTAGTAGCAAAACGTGTGTGTGTTTTAATTAAGTGGTTGTGGCTTGTTAGCACAGTGCAAAATCAGGCATATTGCTGTTTGCACTCTGAGACTCCAGTGATGTATGTGTTCATATGGTTTCCCCATACCAACAGACAACCAAGTTGGTTGTCACATTTCTGCCAGATTTTCAGATTGGACTTCTAATGGAGTTTGCCTCTAGATCAAAGACCCATTTTGATAACAGTTTGACCAGCAGTTTGGCTGAAGCAAGAGCTAGTTTTTCTGAACTTCAGATCTGAGATTGAGAGAGTCAATCCATCCTACCTCATATCTTCACTTCCATTCTTGATGGGGGAGTAAGTATGGATTTTGTCCACATAAGCAAGAGAACAGCAAAGCCCATCTCTTGTCAAAAGGAATAATGCAATGACCTTAAGTAACTGCAGAAACATGGAGCATGTTAGTGTCTGATAATAGCTCACATGATTGCTAGGTTTTTTCTTGTTTTGGCAGCATATGCTTGCTTGGTTGCAATGACTTAGCACACTTCTTATATTTTGAAAAGCTGTGAGTGTGTTGAACGGATTATGAGGATTTGTGATCCAGCAATTATTAGCAGAGACTGTATGTCAGGATCCATCACTCTTACTTGTACCTTGCTGTTAAGTAGTGATAGGATTAACTTTGCGAGTCAGAAATGCTTTTGGCCCTGGTTTCCTTCTCTAACAGCAGGGCAGTGTAGTTGCTGCTTCCAGAGGAAATGTAGTACCTTTTGTAGAAGGCATTGATCCTGAAATGAGTTCCTGTAGCAGGATAATTAGTGAATTTTCAGCAAGTACTTTTAAAATGTTCTGTGTTGTTGTCATTCTTGGGGAGCGTATGTCTAGGTGGTTCAGTGATTCAGCTTGTATCAGGTAAGCCATCTTGTCCTTGTTTTTGTGCAAAGTGAATATGAGCTGAGGAGTTATCCAAGCATCATACAGAGAATTGTTGTCTTTCCCATAACCAATTCTGAAGCATATGCCCTAATTTTTGTTGAAAAGAAAGCATCTCTTTGTGACTGATTGCCACCGCCTCTTCTTTCCTGCAGTCTATTGAGAACCTGCCCACTGTTTTTGGAAGTAATCCCAAGGCCCATATTGCAGCAAAGACTGTGTTTCACTTGGCCCATCGCCATGGTGACATTCTGCGAGAGGGCTGGAAAAACATCATGGAGGCCATGCTACAGCTTTTCCGAGCAGAGCTGCTGCCCAAGGCCATGGTGGAGGTAATAATTGAAGAGTTGGAGGAGTGGGAAGCTGGCTTTTCATAGAGCCAATTCCAAGAGGAGGAGAGCTCTCTTGTGAAGGTCTGGCTTTGGTAAAGTGTGTACAGAGCTTGGAAGCCTGTGAAGGGTGTAGTGCTCGAGTTATGTGAAGCTTCTTTCATAGGGTTTCATTTTTTCTCATTTTATGAAAACATTGGATTTGAGAAATTCCAACATTTATTTTACTTGAACACATTTTGAGTGTTGTGTGAAGAGGGACGTGCTTATAGGTATGAAGTATTAAAGCACAGCATTTGTGTTGCCAGATGAGAGTGACACTTTACTGACGGGCTAGGGGAGCGAAGAGCTGCTTTGACTGCATATACTGCAGTTCAGTGTAGTGTTTCATCACTAAGAGGAACATCACAGGGCTGGGGGGGGAAGGCTGCAAAGAGGTGCATAATTGGTCATATGCACGTCATGGTCTGTATTCCAGGTTGAAGACTTCGTGGATCCTAATGGCAAAATCTATCTGCAGCGTGAGGAGACACCGTCTAACCGGTGAGTGGTGTAGATGTCCCAGGCAGTCTTTTTGGTACCAAAGGTGGAAAATAACATGGTCTCTTGTTTTCTTGCTGATGCTGGTGTCCTCTGATTTGCAGTGGTGAATCAACAGTACTGAGTTTTGTTAGCTGGCTCACCCTCAGTGGGACAGAGCAATCTGGTATGAGAGGGCCATCTACGGAAACACAGGAGGCAAAGCGAGCGGCTTTGGAGTGCATAAAGGTAACATACAGGCTGTAGAACAACCTGCTTTTTTTCTTGGTGGGTCTGTGGGTAACAGGCCACAGAAGCATAAACATACATGCTGCTAGACAGTATTGCAGGTAACAGGTAACTTGGGAACTGTAAGAAACTATGGATAAGCATATCTGGATTGTCAGCTAAATGTTCTTATGTGCTGCTGTGTACACACGAAAACAGGAATGATTCCCCACAAGAGGCTGGGATCTGCCCTTGGCATCATAGTCCTATATTTGAAGACAAATTAATGACTTCTCAAACAACTAATCTTTTCCAAGACAGTGTTAAAGCATATGGTGCCAACAAAATCTGAACCTGGGGGGTTGACCAGTGTGTGGACTTAGAGGAGTTATCTCTCAAAATCTGTCTAGCACAGATCAGGTCTGCTAAAAGTAATTGATGTTAAACAGTGAACTAATTGGCAGGAGTTTTTGTCCAGTTAACTGTGTTAAAGCCACTATCTGTATCTTTTCTGTGAACATGATGTGTTTCTGGAGGATCTGTTTGTATGCCATCCACACTCCCCAGATGCACAGTCCTCTTTTCTGTCTTTTGCAGCACTGTGATCCTGAGAAGTTGATCACAGAAAGCAAATTTCTCCAACTGGAATCCCTCCAGGATCTCATGAAGGTGAGAGAGATACTGGGCAAGGGACTGGACTAGTGATAGAACAAGTATGCTATGCATGATCATGGATATGTGCTGTGTACTCACCTAGCTCCTCTGTCCTCAGAGGAGGTCTTGAAACTATTTGGGATATGAAACGAATCATTAGTTCAGCTGTTAAAAGTAACTTCTGTGCTGGCAGACACAAGTTGGTAGTAGAAGAAAACATTAAATTGTGGAATGCATTCTAAAGGCCTTGAGGACTCTTGGCAAGTGTTTGAAAGTATGTGTAACTCTGTGTAGGAGCTTAAAGTTTTCCATAGTTTCTGGTCTGCTGTGTACCTAATGAGAGCATTCTAAAATGCCACTCTAGTGGCCAGAGCTGTACAGAAATATTTGACCATGTGACCCTAGATAGTGTGGTACCTGGCTGCTGTGGGAAATGTAATAAGACTGGACTCATTAGCCTTTGGGCTAGAGTAGCTCATCTCCTTGGGAGAGCGTAATCTCTGTTCTGGGGGAATATTTTGCTCCTACTCCCATTATGTCAGGAATTCTCCCTTCATATGCAAGCTTGAGAGGAATAGCTCCAGTATTTGTAGTCATTCCTACATATGTCTCCTTTTTCTGTGCTTCACATGTTATTAGAAAGAAGCTGCTGGATACTGCATCTTGCATAATGAAAAAGATATATTTTTTCAATATATTTAGCTTGACCTCTATCCAGTGCATTTTTGATAGACAATGCATAACCTCACCAGACAGTGGAGTGCAGTTTTGCCCAGACTCAAAGCATTCTGTTGGTCCTCACCTGTTGGTCCCCCATTTCTGGGAGCTTATGATTCACAAAAATTTCTTGGCTCTTCCAGGCTCTAATCTCTGTGACTCCTGATGAGGAGACATATGATGAAGAGGATGCAGCCTTCTGCTTGGAGATGCTTCTGCGGATTGTTCTAGAGAATAGGTACGACCTTGAAATACATGCACATTCACTGTAGCATCCCTGCTTCACTGCAGCTGCTGCCTGGGTCCAGGGAATGAGTTCCTTATGTGGTTGGTTTGCCAGATGAAGCAGCATGTGGCTGTAAATTCAGGGCTTAACAATTCTGCTCTAGCATGTGCAAACAGAATGGCTGTTAGCTCATGAATTATTGCTTGATATTCTGAAATCTGAAGAATATAAACTAAATTCCAGAGGGAGAATTCTCCCACCTGATTGCTTTGCAAGTAATGAGTAAGAAATTTGACAGCTTTGTTGTGTCTATTCTTATATCTCCCAACTGGAATTTTTCATTTATATTAAATACTGGGTTGACTAGAGTTCTGGGAGAGGTAGCTGGATCCTGCTTGTCTCGCTTTCTTTCATCCTACCCTTTCCCTCCTCCTTGTTGTTGCTAGGGACCGTGTGACCTGTGTCTGGCAAACTGTCCGAGACCACCTGTATCATCTTTGTGTCCATGCGATGGAGTTCTGCTTCTTGGTGGAGAGGGCAGTGGTGGGGCTGCTGAGACTGGCCATTCGACTCCTCCGTCGAGAAGAAATCAGTGCACAGGTAAGAGATTTTTGAAATGCAGTTACTGGGGGCGTTTTGTGGCCACACCTGGCAACACAGGAAACCAACTGCTATTAGGTGGACCCATATTTAACTTTCTGTGCTGCAGATGACAACAAAAAGCAGTTGTAAGTAGCTCTAAATAAATGAAGGGGTACCTTGTTGGAGAATGGAGTGTAAGTAATAGGGTCTGTTATTCTCATCTCCTCCTCTGGCCAGGTTCTCCTCTCGTTACGTATCCTGCTTATGATGAAGCCAAATGTGCTGTCCAGAGTTAGCCATGAGGTTGCCTATGGCCTCCATGAACTCCTGAAGACCAATGCTGCCAACATTCACTCTGGGGATGACTGGTACACACTCTTCACCCTCCTGGAGTGTATCGGGTCTGGGGTGAAGCCGCCTGCAGCCCTGCAGGTTACAGCAAGGGCAGATAACGACACAGGTAAGACAGGCCAGCTTTTGCTAGGAAATCTGATGCCTGCCTGCCAGATAAGCAGCTGCTTCCTCAAGCTTTTCAATTAGCAAAGGGGACTGCAAGAAAACAAAGCTGATATTAAACTACATTAGCAAGATTAAAGACCAGCACCTGCTGTTCACTCCTACCTCATGGTCTGTCCCTGTCTCTACTCTGCCGTCTCTTCCTACTCAGTGAGCAGCAATCCAGGTGCTAGTCCCTGGGGGAGCAGTGGGAGGAAAACTGATATCAGTTGTAGCAGCTGTAGAAGGTCTTTGATCTACCCAAGGAGCATTTTCTGCTGGTTGTGGTCTGGTGTCTTGGGTACTATAATCTCTCATCTGGGCATGTAATGCAAACCCAGCTGCTGCTCCTGTCATACTTGCTTCTTTTGTGGGACTGACTCCTTTCTGTCCCCATTTTAAGGATCTCATAAAGGGAGTTGTTATTTAAAATTCTATTTCCAGATCCATTTGTATTAAGAGTGCCTGAACCATTCCCACAAGACCAACCCACTGTGTCCCACTTCTCTTGACTGTGTTAAAAAGATGGTCTTTTCCGCAAATTGTTCGGTTTTGCTTTAGCCAGCTGGCAATGTATCTTCAGACTTCTAAAGCAAAGAGCAAGAAAAGATTTTTCCAGAAGGCTTTGTTTTCTTTCTAGAACTTCTTGCTAGGTCCTTATGCTTTATGCTAGACAGATGGGAGAAACACAATTTTGTAAAACACTTATGGCATTTGCCTTCTGGGTTAATGTTGGGCTGTCTTCTCCCATCTCTCTCTTGTTTGGTTTTTTTTTTACTGCTTCTGTCCTTGCTGATAGAGCAAACTGCTTGACTTGGCACCTTGCACATCAGAACATTAGTTCTCTTTACCTCCTGAAAATGTTTGGTGCACTGTGTTCACAGCGAGTCTGTCTGTCTGTTGGTGAGTCTCTAGATAGTGTGGAATGATGGAGAGAATGAGTTTTTCCTTCTAAATAACATTATATCAGTAACTTAAATTTGTCCATTGCAAAGACTTCTGTGTTGGGGCATGTGAAATTTAAATGTCAGGGAAGGTAGATCTGACAGGTGTGGAACATGTTAACATAGATTGCTGTTCATGAGAAAAATCTGACCAGTATTAGTGTGGAGCTGAGTGTCCCCAAAGGGGTCGTGTATTCCTACGTGAGTCATGTAATCCCGTGCTGTGTTTTTGGACTTGTCTTGGCTGAACTTAGCACCTCTAGTAGTTGATAAAGTTCATGGTACATCTGATTCTTCCCTCAGGGTTAAAGTATTGGACTTCTGCCCTTTTTAAATCCACGGTCGGGCTGACAAATGACACAGGAGAGGATGGAAAGCTCCTTCCCTCTGGAGGAGAAAGCAAAACATGCCTACAGGGGAGAAACAGGTCTCACAGGAAGAGAAGCCTGGGCTGGTTTCTTCCAGGGCCCACTAGTCGTTCCTGGCTGATGCTGATCTGACTAATCTGGATTGCTTCTGCCTTATCCACAGCTACTCTTGCAAGCTCTTGATTTGGCTGTGATCTAAATCCCATGCCTTTTGTTTTGCAGGTGCTCAGTCAGACAGCGAGGTCTCCTCCTCCTATCATCCCAGTGACATGAGCCTGGACCGTGGCTACACCTCTGATTCAGAGGTGTACACGGACCACGGGAAGCCCGGGAAGATGCATCGCTCGGTGACAGATGTGGATGTCATGAACAGTGGCTGGCTAGTGGTGAGTAGTAAGTGGGCTTCTGGTGCCCAAAGAAGACTACTCCTAGCATGGCTGTGAGCAGAGGCTGTGATAGGGGGAGAAAGAATAAGACAGTAGAAAAGAGTGCTAAGGTGAGCTGATAATATAAAGGGAGGATGGGGAGAAATACAGATGGAGAGGAGAAAGGTTGGAGGCAAATGAGGAAGAAAGGGAAATGGACTCTACAGAACCATTATCTGCTGACTTCGGAAGAAAGGCCCTTTCAGTAGGTGCATGAGGTGCTATTTGCTGTGCTACCCTCTCCTGCTACCCTCTTGCTGTGCCCTGCAGGTGGGGAAAGATGACATCGACACCTCCAGATCCACTGCTGGGCTCAGCAGGCTGGGTCCATCTCCTCTCGTCAACCAGTACAGCCTGACTGTGGGGCTGGATTTGGGCCCACATGACACGAAGTCTCTCATGAAATGTGTGGAGTCCCTGTCCTTCATCGTGCGAGATGCTGCCCATGTCACACCTGAGAACTTCGAGCTGTGCGTCAAAACGATACGGATCTTCGTGGAGGCCAGCTTGAATGGGGGTGAGATGGCCCTTCACTTGACAGTCAGGACTGGGCTTAGGGTGGCCAGTCAGCAAGAAGTGTGAAGTATATTGTCAGGGAATGAGTCCCCAACCCCCAGAAAATGGTCTACTATGAGAAGAGTGTCCTGGCTCCTGCTAACAGCAGGGACCTTATTTTTATCCTCTTCCCTGGGATGGAGAGGAGGTCTGGAGTTGATATGGAGGTAGCAATATCAGCTCTTGTTTGAAGGTTGTCCTTGAGGGGTGCTGGGTCCTCTACAATCAGGTAGTGGTCATTTCACAGGACAGGGCCCTCTGCTGGGGATAGCAAAAGGTGGCTGCTCTATGTGTTGAAAGGCAGAAAATTTTTTGGTGGACTGTGTATATGATATGTTGCTGCCTTTTACTTTCTAGGCTACAAGTCCCAGGAAAAGAGAGGGAAGAGCCACAGGTATGACAGTAAATCCAGTCGGTTAAAAAAAAAGCCAAAGGAGAGCTCCACACGGCGATCCCGGGTCTTGAGCCAGCACCAGGCACACACACACAGTGATGAGGATGAGGATGAGAGCATCCCTGCCAGCTACCACACTGTGTCTTTACAGGTTAGTCAGGACGTAAGTATAGCAAGGATTTCCTCCTCTCCTTTCCCGTACTTAGGGCTTTGCTAGGTAATCACTGGGATTCTTTATGGAGCAGGGGAGGGCTGCACGCTGGGTTAGTGGGCACTGGATGACAGTGGATCAGAGGGTGGCTCTGGTGGCAATGTGTGGTTCTGCAGTGAAAGGAAGACTGCAATTTGTACTGGCAAAAGCAGGATAGCAATGGAGGGAGAGGTCCTCTGGAAAGCAAGGAGGAGGTCTGAAGCTGTGAATCACTGTAGTAGGTAAGATGGATGTGGATCCAAGGGCATTTGGAGGCATGAGGTTCATGTAGGATTAGCAGGGAGTCTGACAGGGTATCAGAGCTTGTGGAAAGGGGAAAGCCCTGTGGTTTGAGGCACTGGGATTTCAAGTAGAGAGGACTGGGCTAAGGGAGTAATTTCTCTCTGGCTGGTACTTGAAAGGTGTGAAGACACAGGCCTGCTGACTGTCAGGCTGTTGGGCCTCAGTTCATTAGTAAACAGAGTGCTGTCATGTGCCCATACCTAGCTGTTCTGAGAGAACTTTGCATGTGCTTCATACCTTTTTGTTAAAAAAAAAAAAGTTGCAGAGAGTTGTTTCTGGACAGCATAGCTGAATCGCTGGGTTTATCCCTCTGCCTGGGAGAGTCAATGCTCTATGCCAGGAAAGAGTCCATTCTTCCTTTTGGCATGACTGGAGTGGTGGTTCTCAAAGATGGGATTGACATGCCTACTGAACTGAAACAAATCTTGTTGAAGATGCTTGGCCCTTGACCACTTCAGGAGGGCACAGACAGCAGGGCCTGCCACCATCTCTGTAGCTGTGCATGAGTAGGTGCATACAGAAAGCAGTGAGTAGCTGTGAGCCTTTTAGCATTGGTTTGGAGAAGAGCAGAGATCAGAGTTGCTTCAGATTTTTAAGTCCTGTGTGTTTCTTACCGTGCTGTGTACTTGCAGCTCCTGGACCTCATGCACACCTTGCACACGCGAGCAGCCGGCATTTACAGCTCCTGGGCGGAGGAGCAGCGACACCTGGAGACGGCAGCCAGGAAAATCACAGCAGATTCCCGAACACTGTGGTCCAACTGCTGGTGTCCTTTGCTACAGGGTAAAGCTGGTGATGAGAGCAAGCAGAGACACTTCCAAAATAATGGCAGGAAAGTTGATGAACCAAGAACTAACTGCAGAAGGGGCAGGCAGAGGTTGTTTTTAGGGTCTCTTGTAATTGAAAAAGTATTTGGATCAGATTTTTAATGATATCTTCAGCACGAGTTAGCTGTCAGCATGTTTCTGGATCTTAAAGTAGATTTCCAGTCTGTGACCTGGAACAAGTTTACTTTCCCCCCCCCCCCAGATCTTCATTAGACTTTTTACCCTAGACTGGGAAAGTAGGGATGTGACGCTTTCACTGTGGGCTTTGCCCTGAATCCCTCTCTTGCAGGTATTGCCTGGCTGTGCTGTGATGCCCGACGCCAGATACGGATGCAAGCACTCACTTACTTGCAGCGGGCCCTCCTGGTACATGACCTGCAGGCCCTGGATGCCCTGGAATGGGAATCCTGCTTCAACAAGGTAACCTCCTGTCTGGGCTGGGCATGTAGGCAGGAAAGTATTGTTATGAAGAGCAAAGCTGTGTGCAGGAGTGGAAGAATGGTATTCTTCTTCAGCACTGTCTTCTTCAGCAGCTGGTTCACCACAGCAGCAAGACGATCCTTACTGTGGTCTTGTGAAAAGTTCTTTTCTGCTTAGGTTTCTGACAGAGCCTTTTGGAGTACTGAAGTGGATCCACTCATGTCCACTTCCCATTACTTCTCTCATGGTCTCTGTCTGGAAGCCATCAGTCCCAAAATCCAGCTCCCTTCTGTAAGGTTGTCTGGGCAGATCTCATCAGACATTTTTCAGCTCTAAAACATCTAATCCAACAGGTGCTGTTCCCACTGCTAACCAAGCTACTTGAGAACATCAGCCCAGCTGATGTTGGTGGGATGGAAGAAACTAGGATGAGAGCCTCAACACTACTCTCCAAGGTGAGCACACTTCTGCTGCCTGAAAGCTCAACAAAACCAAACTCTTTGCTATGTTTGCTTCTCAGCATCTCTGATCTGGATAGGTTCAGGGTGATAGTTTGACTGTCTTTAGTGCTGGGCTTCTCCACGAGCTTCTGTTGCTGGAACATTCCTTCTTTCCAGAACTGATCCTAGGCTTGGAAAAGTTGTCAGGAAAGAGTTTGTGACTTTATGATGGAGAGAGAGAGAAGTATTTCACCCAACATTAGTTGAAGACAGTGTGTTCTCATGGTGAAATGATGCATGTCACAAGCTGATAGTTCTGACCTGAGGCAGAGTCTGGATGGGCTGGAAGACATGGTGATGCAGACTGCAGGGGCCTCTCACAAAGGAGACAAGATCCAGTCCTCCACATGTGCAGCTCAGAAGAGTGGAGGCCTGTGGCACCCTCAGGCCAGGCCTGTGCATGCTCCCAGCCTGCCACAAGGACAGGAAATCGGATTTGCAAGACTGGCTTGTGAAGATGTGAGCAGCATCCCTCATATCACTTGTTGACAGGAGTTGTGTTTTTTCCTAGGTGTTCCTACAGCATCTCTCCCCACTGCTCTCACTGACCACCTTTGCTGCCCTGTGGCTCACAATTCTAGACTTTATGGACAAGTACATGCATGCTGGCTCTAGTGACTTACTGGTAAGGTGCTGAATGTGGTGCTGCAGTGCTTTGGACAACCATTCACCACTTTTAACCTTCTGAATTTGAAAGGTGTTTTGGTTTGATGCATTTTTAGGGGTTTTTTTTAGCCTTTTAATCCTTCCCAAGCCATTTTGTTCCATGATTTCTCACCTTGGCCTCTGTTTCCAAGGCAGCCCATCAGCTGTTTTGAGCTTTTGTTCATTGCTGTATGTCCATTCTTTGTGTCCTGAGGAGTGTCTCTGATTATAGCTGGAGGCCATTCCAGAGTCTCTGAAGAATATGCTGCTCGTAATGGATACAGCTGGGATATTCCACAGTGCTGATTCACGGACAGGATACTCAGATCTCTGGGAGATCACTTGGGAGCGCATTGACTGTTTCTTACCTCGACTGCGGGATGAGCTCTTCAAACAGACAGTCATCCAAGGTACAAGGGACTGGGAAACCTTAAGAAAACAGGTTTGGACCAGTGCTTGCACCTTGTCCAGCACGCAGCTGCCATAGTGCCTGGAAGCTGATGAAATGATAGTTGCAGGAGGCTGTGGGAGCTTGGCACAAGAAGGGCAAATTGAGGGTAGCAGGAGTGAGCAAACTGGTGTGTGGTCTCACTGCATGTTTTGTCTTCCTAGATCCTGCCCTGAACATACCAGTGGAGCAGCAGCATCAGAAATCAATAGTGTCTGCCCTGCCCCCTTCTCCTGTGGGGGATGTGAGATCAACCACCCACCTGGCTCCTTTGGAGAAGCCTTGTGAACTGGGTGCCAGTGGTAAGTCCTGTTTTCTTTTTTCTGGAATCATGTTCCCAGCATGGTGGCATGGATCTGCTTTTCCTTGCTTTAGCATGATCTAGGGTGACCAGGCCTCTAGTGTTTTGAACTGTTGTGCTTCCAAATGGATAGCTTTTGGCCTTCTTGCTGAGGTTGTTGGGGTGGGCAGAATGCCTGTGATTGGCCCCTGCTCCTCACGGCCTCATATGAAGGGGCAAGTCTCAAAAGGCCCCTGAGTTGATCTTGAGCCCTGCTTAGTTTTCAACTAATAGGTGACTTTGTCAGGTCCTGTGTAACTACATATTTTGTCTCTTCCTTTTTCCAGAGTCTGAGAGACCCACTGCACCTGCCTCACCCACCGTCAGCACCTCTGCCTCTCCTTCTTTCCCAGCATCAGCTTCAACAAAGACAAGCCCCGTTACAGACATACCTCCTACGACAGCACAGCCACCACTCATCCTGCAGCCTCTTGCATCTCCCCTGCAGGTTGGGGTGCCACCTATGACTCTTCCAATCATTCTCAACCCAGCCCTAATTGAAGCCACCTCTCCTGTTCCCCTCTTAGCTACTCCACGGCCCACTGACCCCATGACAACCTCTGAAGTCAATTAGTTTGAGGGTGTCTGAGAACTGTCTGCTGAGGAGGCTCTGTGGGTGGAGGATGCTGGCCAAATTCTCTGGTAGTAGGCATGTTTGTTTTAGAAGATGATGCTAACCTGAGCAGAAGGGCTGCTGCCACAATCCTCTGGAGCACATTCCATTCTGCTCCCTTCTTGTGGCATCACCTAGAAATCTGCCTACAAATTCCTGTCTTCTTGAAGGGGGGGTGCCCAGTTCCACTGACCTTCCTGCCTTTGCAATCTCAGGGGCCAGGCAACACTCACACCCAGCAGCCTGGGACCAAGCTGCCACCAGTTCATCTGGTAAAGAGGGGTAACTTATTGATGTCATGCCAGAGAGGGGCTGCATACAGGGCTGCCTCTTGAGATTATTCAGTCCAGTCCCTGGGCAATTCCCCAGCCATTCCCTAGCTTTACTGCTCACTCTTCTGATTGCACTGCTTTGTCTGGGCTCTGGGCATGCCTGAGTTCAGCAGGTAAAGAATTTTGTTAGAAATGTGGATTGCTTACAGTGCAGCTCCCAGTTTGCTACATAGGGCTTCTTGCCTACTGTAGGCACATGCTTTCCTTCTGCAACACAGATGACAGCAATCCCCATGCCAGATATGGAGTAGGCAGCAGGGGAGTCTGATAGGGGTAGCATGGCTTTCCTCCCTCCTCCTGTGATATAATCAGGCTTTCTGGTTGGAGAGAGCAAATCCAGAATGCTCTGCGTAGTTGAGTAAATGAGAAGGAAAAGCTGAGAGCAGAGCACCGTGGCCATTTCTCACACAGCACTTGGGGGCCACTCCAACACAGCAGTGATGTGTTGTTCGCCACTTGCTACACTTGCTACACTACCAGCCCCCTTTCTTAGGAGAACATCCTCTTCAGCTAGAGAAGATTGGGGATCTGTGGCACCTGCTGACAGATGCCCAGCAAGTCTGCAGTGGTTTCTCTTGGAAACTCTGCACAGATTTCACCCTTGTGCATCTTCTGGTTGTTGGGATCGCACATCCTTCTCCCCCCAGGACACCCCTGCAGCCAAGGCCCTGGTAGTCATTCTTGTGCTTCCGCCTTGCAGCAAGGACATCCCGCTCTTCCCCCTCCTCGTGGCCAGAGCAGAGCTGGCTGCCTGGCAAATGCTGCATCACCGTTCCTCCTCCTCCTCCCTCAACTAGCTGGCTAAATTCCCAATAATTTCAATCTTGGAAATCCCCCTGGTGACTGGGAGGGGCATGGGTGGGACTCCAACCCAGTGTATCCTGTATGGAGAGGAACCTGTGGTTGGGGTGGGAATATGACCGTGTACATACAGAGTAAATGGCTACAAATCCAATGGACTTTTTACAGTGTAATAAATACATCCTGTAAATGAATGCTCCAGTGTTGCACTCCTTTGTCATACAACTGTGGCTCACAGCTTTGGGCAAAATGAAGTTTACTTGTCAGGGTACTGTGCCCTGGTTCCACATACCAGGATCCTGCAACAGAGCGCTCTGTCTGTGGAGAGCACGAGGGGACTTGTCTTAACAACTGGTCAACTCATGAGGGGGCTGCAGTGGAGATTGGCCATCAAGGGGCTAAGCAGGAATGGTTCCCATCATGGACAAAGCAAAGCTTTAGCAGCAAGATAGCTCTTGCAGAAGACAGTTCCATGTTGGCTGTAAAATTTCTGGTGTTACACTGGTGTGTGCTCACGCACCACCAGGACTGAGAGCCGAGACCAGGGCTGAGGACCAGGTGCTCTGCGCATCTGGCCATGCAGCCAGTACATAACCTTGGTGACAACTCAGCTGATGTTGGCAATTCTCTGATGAGGAAGAAATCCTCATTTCCAGAGACAGGAGTTGGAGTTGGAGAGGGCATAAGAGATCCTGAGCTCCTCCTGGACTAGTGCCTGCCATGGACATCGACAACCACACTTCCCTCCTGATATTTTCTACTTTGTTTTGTGGCAAGATCCACACAGTGCTACAGTGTCCTTAGAGCTGTGTGAGGCACCAATGCCTTCCCTATCACAAGGATTCCAAGAGACTCCTACAGACTTGATAAGGGGGTTAAAAATTTGAGAGTTTGTTTGAATTGCATGAGGAAAGGTCTAAATATTGCATAATGGAAGAGTAATGTGCATACTAGGAAAGTCCTGTTATTAAATCCTGGTTCCCTCACCCCATTTCCACCATTCCTGGAATATTTTTGCTGCCATGACCTTCTCTTCCTCACCCTCCACTGCTTCTAGATTGTATCCTTCCAGCCCTTAGATGTTTTCATTCATGTATTTGAGTCCTTGTGCTGCCCATGGCCCTTCTGTGTCCAGCCCCCTCTCTGTTTTTTCTTTCCGAGCCTCCACTTCTATTTACAGCTCTGTTTTTCTGCTTGCTTAAAGTTTCAGATGATTAACTCTTTGTAAACCATTGCTCAATTGTCAAGTGCCTCGATGTCAGCACTGCTGCCCTCTGATCCCCAGGTGGTCCTCTGACTTTTTGGAGTGGTGTCAGCTGATAGTAAAGCTCAGTTTTGCCAGCTGCCTTCAGATACCTGTTTTGGGCACATGGTATGTTTTAAACTGTGTTTGCAAACCCAGTTTCTACTGAGAGCATTAGATCTTAATTCAGACAATTGTGGTACAAAGCAAAAGCCACGAGAGGAAACTGCAGGAAGTGGGACTGGAATGGAAGGAATGTTGACTGGAAAGACGGACAGAAGTGCACTTTAAACATTTTTTACTAGACTGTAAATAGGAATGGACTGGAAAACCAAAAAAAAAAAGATCTTTGAACGTTGGTTGGGTTTTGCAATATCACGGTTTCATATTACAGAGAAAGAAAGAATGGGGAAAGTGTTGAACCGAAATATCAGAATCAACTGACAGGTAGTGTGTGCTGTGATACACATGTTTATTGATAAGTTTCTTGAACTCTACTTGTAACTTAAATTACGTAAAAGCCAATCATACTACTAATGACTGTTGGTGAGGAGTAGTGTTCACACACTACCCTTCGTGTTTGTTCCAGCATATACTTTCTCTAGTCTTAGACTTCTTTCTCATTTTTACGGGTCTGACTCACTATTTTCCAGAGGAGGCTGCACAGACATCACTGTAGTTTGGATTTACCTACCTCTCCTGTTGCCATTTACACCAAGAATTTCTTCTGCTAAAACAGAATATGAGTAAGTATTGGAATTTAGCATATGTCAGTTTTCCTCATTGGTATGAAGTTTCCTAGTGTGAGAAGCCCTATGGAATGATAAGCCCTGGCATACATTTGGCATTGAAACTTGCGAAACACAAGCACTGCTGCTTTTAGTTTCAATTTAAAAACTGAATCTGAGCATATTCAAATGACCTGGTCTGTAAGAAAGATTTCCATGGAGTATCTTTCAACAGTGAGCTGGCTTTTTTAGAAGTTACCCTCACTCCTATAAATGCCAGCTGTTGAAAATCTCTGGAAGAATCTGCGGCTCTTATGCAGCCTGACGTATCCTGAAGCCCCGGTGCCCTGCTGTCTTGGCCCCCTTGCATGACAGGCAGCCTGACGGGGCTTGTGCCCCTCGCCTGTGGCCAGGGGGTGATCCGAGCCCTGCCAATGCTGCCAGCCGGCATTGTTCCCGGTGCCATCTATCCCTGTGCTGTGGGGACTGCGAGGAGAGGGAGGGCAGGCCTGCTGCCCGCTGGTGGACAGGAATGCACGGGGCAGCTTTGGGAGCACAACCGGCTCGGGAGCAAAGTTCTGGAGCGCGACTCCTGCCCGGAAGGGTTGGGGAACTGATGGGCTGAACAGCAAGGAGAGCCGCTGGGCCTGTGAGGAGGCTGCTTGGAGTGCGAGGCAATGCGGAGGAAGATGAGATCCCCCAGGACTACAAGTCCCAGTGTGCAGTACTGCTCCTCCGGTTGTGTAACCAGCACCCTGGCCCGGGCGAGGTGGTGGACAGCCAGAGGTCCCCTCCCACACAGGCCAGGGCCGGCGCTGTTCCCAGGCAGCTCCTCTCTGCAGGAGTGGGAAAGTGTAGCCTTTATGAGCATCAGACACTCCGGGCTCGAGGGGTGTGAACACCCTTTGGCTATGCAGGATGTTTTGGGACTTGCAAACACATGCCCGCAAGCAGCCATGAGGGCAGGTTATTGCTGAGTTCCCGACAGGGAAATGGGGCTGCTGTGACCTTGCCACAGCCCTGCTCCTTTGCCTAGGGAAGTTATGCTTCCTCAAGTTTTCTGTGTAAGAAAATGTAAATTTCTCTGGGCAGCAGCGTTGGCGGTTGGCTGCTAAGCTGAATCCCTAGTTGTAGGAAGTGTCTGGGAAGAGAGAGGTCAGGCTAACCGGATCGAGAGTGCGTGGGCAGGCAGTGGCTGCCAGTGCGTAGGCATGCGAGGTGTCAGTAGCCATTTAGTGAGAGCACAAGGTCAGTCAATGTCGGGGTGCGAACAGAGCCTTGTCCTCAGAAGGGAAGGCTGAGCCCCATGTTAACCGAGCGAGGTCTTCTCTGCCTGGCCCCTACCTGTCACGGTACCTCCTACCTCACCCGGTGACAGCGCCCTTTTTGGGCCACGCTCTCAGGAGGAGCCCACAGTTTCACGGACGTGGGTCCAGGACTGGTGTTCTGGCAGCGACAGCATCACCTGGAGGGTAGGGGGAGGCGAGTCCCCCAGCCCTAAAGCCGGCTGCCGCTGCCTTGGCAAAGGCTGTTCCGGGCCTCGGCTCCCGGGAGGGCTGTTCGCTGCTAAGCGGTGCTTGCCCTGCTCTCGGCTCCACAAGAGCCTCTCCCTCGCCACGGCTCAGCCGACCGCGCTCTGGGGCTGCCCGCCCCGCGGAGCCCGGTGTTCCCGGCTCCGTGCCGTCCTGCTCGCCGGCTGCCGGCTGCCTTCCCCAGCGCTGTCCCCCTCCCCAGCGCTGTCCCCCTCCCCCGGGCCGGCAGCTCAGCCGCCACGTGGCGCCGGGGCCGCGCCGGCCCGTCCCGCTCCCCGCGCCGCCGGACGGGGCGGGCCC
>NW_020885004.1:645065-714483 GCF_003945725.1 Corapipo altera | reverse complement strand
CCCCGCCGGGTGGGCTGTCCCGGCGCCGTTCCGCACGGCCGGACCCCGCTCCGCCCGCCAGCCCGGCCCGGCCCCGGCCCCGCCGCCCATGGGGAGCGCGGCCCGGCGGCGGCCCGGCAGCAGGAGGGAGCGGGGAGGCTCTGCCGGCGGCCCCGCTCGCCCGTAGCTCGGCGGGGCATGCCCGGCTCCAGGATGCCGGCCTGGGGGATCCTGCCCGTCACGCTGCCTGCCTTCACCATCACCGGGATGTGGATCGTGTGAGTGCCGCGGGGCCGCCGCCAGCCCCCCTCTCACGGGCGGCGGGGCCGGGGGCGCCCGGGCTGCGGGCGGGATGCTGCGGGATGCTGTGGGCTGGGGGGCCGGAGGATACTTCTGGGTGGGATGGTGCGAGGCAGGAGGTTGCGGGGCGCCGCTGGCCCCCGTCAAGTTGGGGCACTTCGGGACACTCCTTATCTCCCACACCTCCCTGAACCCCCGCAGCTGCCCTGCGTGGTCCCCGCGCCCCCTGCAGCAGCTCTGGTGTGTGCCTCCCTGGCCTTACATCCCTGGCATCCCGTGGAATCGCGCGCCCCTGTCCCGGCGTGAGTGCAGCTGATGCTCAGGTGGCACGGGAACACCTTTGGGAGCCGTGCTGCCAGCCCAACTCCTGCAGCGCCGGGGCCAGTACATGGACACCCATCCCATGGATGGAAGGGCCTTGTGCTGGGGGCAGAGGCTGTGTCACCTGGGTGAACAGCATTAGTCCACCCCACCGGTCCCCTTCTCGGGCCTTAGCACTGATGGGCAATGGATGAGGGACTTTTCCCAAAGGCACAGAGAGCCTCAGTATTGATGGTGGGACTTTCTAGGGTGCGAATGCACCCCATAACCCTACAGGTCCCTCCAAGTGTTTCCCCCTTTGGTATCCCCTGTCCTCCTTCACAACAAAGCCGAATACTGACTCTGGTGCAAGGAACTTGCCTTGGACACAGTGTAAAGCACTGTCTGTCTCCTGTGAGTGACCCTGGGGGGTAGATGGCCCTCCTGTCTGGAGCAGCCCAGGTGGGGGTAGCTGCTTTATGGTCCTCACAGCCAGAGCTGCCCTGGGAGTGGCCTTCTTAGGCCCTTTTCCTGGCACCAGACATGTCCTGCAGCCCCCGATGCTGTGTCCCTCACAAGTACAGTACCAGCAAGAGGTCAGGCAGTTGACTGTGGAGTGCGTGGCCCATGTGGGGGCCCATCAGCCACGCCTGGGATTCAGAGCCATGAGAGGGGACAGGGTTTGCAGGGGCACATCGTCTTGGGAGAGGACAGTGCTGTTTGTGCTTCTGTTGGCTAACTGCCCCCTTCCAGGAGGGTGTGGAGGTCTGGGATGAGTACTGAGTGCTTGGGTGAGATCTGGGAAGTGGCTGGGTGAGGGATCTGCTGGAGGGTGCTGCCCCTTGGATCCCCCCAGCTGTCCTGCTCTTTGCCTCTCTTGTGGGAACACCCTTTTTGCAACCCAGCTTTATGTGGTCAGCTCGGGCAGGATAGGGGTTTTCGTGTTGGTGTTGGGGCTTGTTTTTAACCTGAGCTCTTTATGGCTGTGATCTAAACAGCATGGTGCCGCCTGCTGCTGTGGCTGCTGGGCAGCAGGGCTCCTTGATGGCTGGGGCAGCCACAGGGCTGAGCACCCCTGGGGTGAAGCCGGATGCATTTCATGAGCCCCTTGTTACGCTGACCAGATGCAGGGGTGACTCCACAGTGAAGTGCTTGGTGGAGCTGATCTACTCGAAATGCCCTGCCAATGCACCAGCTACTTATCCAATTTACAGCTCCATCACTAGCCAGCCAGGAGCTGGGGGAAGCACAACAGAGCCATCAGGTGACAGCTGGCACAGCTGTGGGCTGGTGGAGAGCCCCAGTACCAGGGCGGGGGCTCCGTGGCAGAGCAGTCCCCAAGAGACAGCAGCGTGAAGGGGAAGAGGCCCCACAGAAGCATCTGCACTGAGCTGGAGCAGGAGGTGGCTCTCAGCAGGGATGGGGGTACAAGGCAGGGGGACCTGCTCCCAGCAGTGGGAGCTCTGCAGAGCGTGTGCTGGGCTCATGCACTTGTTTTCCTTTTCCCTGCTTTTTAAAGCTGGGAGGTGCCATAGGATGAGTGCTGGCCCCTGCCAGGCAGTGAGGATTTTTATCCTCTGCTCCCTCAGCTGGTCCCTGGGGCTGATCCGGGTGCTGGCAGAGAGCAGGGGTGCAGGGAGGCAGGTGGCTGCAGTAACCCTGTTGTTGTCTCTCCCCCAGATATGCCATGGCACTCTCCAACAACCACATCTGCCCTGTCCACAACTGGTAAGGCCTGGGGGGAGGCAGGGGCTCTTTGGCACACACTGGCTCAGTTAAAGGCTTTATAATGCTGGGTCCCCTCCAGACCTGTCCCACTTGAACTGTGCCACTCTGTGCCAGACCACTGGGTAGTTGAGCTACCCCCTGCACCATCCCTGTGCTGAAAGGGGGGTTGCAGATCAGGTTGACCCTGGGACGGGGCTGGGGATGACAGGAGAGGTGGGAGCATTAAAGACGACTCAGAGCCACCTTCGCCCTCAGCAGACATGTTGGTGACAGCGATGGGGTGCAAATGCCCCAGGGCACGTGCCTCCTGTCTGGCCTACAAGTAGCTTTCGGGAGCAGAACCACTTTGGGGGGACTAGCTGCTGTCAGGGTTGGACTGCCCTCTCTCCCCTGCCCAGGCTCACATGTGGTTACAGCTGCTCCCGTGAACAGTCCAGCCCTGCTGCAAACCAGGCAGAGAGAAGGAGGCCATTGAAAAAACACAGCATGGAGAAAGTATGAAAATAAGTGGTCAGGGAATTACAGAGGGCCGTGTGTCTCCATGGAAAAGGTTGCGACTTGCTTGCTTGAGGCTAAATCTGGCAGTGCCAGGGGGATGGGATGGCCCCGCGGCGCCTGGACACCCCATGAGCAGAGCTGCCTGCAGCTCCCCCACATGGGGGACAAGGCGTGGAGAAGGCAGGGACTGGGAAAAGAAACCCTGTTTGGTCTCTTGGCAACTTCTTCTGCAGGGTTTTTGGCTTGCTGTGTCGCCTTAAAAATCTGCCCAGAGAGATCCATGTTAGTTTAATTCTTGCTGGAGTGTTTGAAGAAGGGAAAAAAAAAAAAAACCTGCTGCCATTTCCTGCCTGATGGCTGATTCTGCCCTGGGAAGAATGTGTGTGTTGGGTTGTCTCCGCCACACAGCCAGCCCTTAATGATGAATAATGCTTCCCGGCCTCAGGCTGCTCTCTTTAAACAAAATAATAATAAAAAAAATCCTCCCAAACCAAACACGGCCCCAAGAGCAGCATTTGAGGAGGCCGTGGGGCTCCACGCCTTGCCTGGGTTTAGTGGTTGGAAAACAAAGCCACCAGTAAACTGAGGAGACTGAAAAAACATCAGAGCCCAGCCCGGCTCTTTCCAGAAAGGATTTTTTAACCGTGCGCTTGCTGCACGGCCGGAGGTGGCGGATAGTCAGGCTGGGACAGGGATAGGGAAGGGCTGGTCCCCCACAGCTCCCATCTCCACCACTGGGCTGGAGGTGTCTGAACCCTTTGGAACACAGGACTTTGGGCTCCCTGCCTGTGGTATGAGGAGGGGGTCCTACTCAGCCATTCCAGGTAGAGGTGGTGGATGCCTGGGTGATGCTGCTGCAAAGGGGCACCCAAAAAACCTCTGAGTGTTTGCCAGCTCCTGGGAGAGCTCTGAGGGTGAGGGAGCATGTACCCCCATGGTGGGAATTTGGTCAGGGTTGCAGGCAGCAGTTGTGGTACAGGAAGGTGTCTCAGTCTGAGAAAGAGCTCAGGGTCCCCATGTTCACAGGGTCTGTGGGCACAGGAGACACTCCCAGGGAGCTGCAGTGGGTGGGGGCACCAGAGCCCTGCCCCAGCCTGGCAGTACTGGGGGCTGCTAACAGGCCCCTGGGGGGATGCCCTCCTGGTGTGTCGGGCAGCTGGCTTTGGTCATGTTCTCCCTCAGGCAACACCTCCCAGCTCCTCACAGGTCACTCTCTCCCTGGCACGGACCTGGTACGGGTCCCAGGAGTGCTTGTGCATTTCCCCACACAGCTCAGTGTTCTTACCTGGCCCCTGCAAACCTGGAGCTGTTGGTAACTGCATGCCCAGCTTCATCAACAGCTCCCACCCCAGGGATGTGTGATGGTGCTTGCAGGTGGATGCTCCCACCAGAAGCCCCTGAGCCCAGCACCCTGACCTGTGCACTCAACAGGGTGTGCAGCCCTCTGCCCCACCATGGCTTCTCCCTCACAGACAGGGGCTCCGGGTGGACAGCAAAGCCAGAGGCAGGGGATAGGCTGTGGAAGCCCAGATGTGATGCTACCAGAGGACCCTGTTGGGCAGTGGTTGCTCCCTGGAGGGGCTTGACACAGGATGCGGGCACATCCCTGGAGTCGAGCTATGCTCACTGGGGAGCAGCTCTGCTGCCCTTGCAGGGCTAGTGGACAGGAGACATGAGGGTCCCAGGCAGGATCTCTGCTCTCCTAACCTGTCCCTTTGCTGCCGGCAGGAATTACAATCAGTCGTGTGACATGGACGGCCCCAGCTCCTGCTGCACTCTGGATCACATCCCCCTCGTCAGGTGAGCAGCTGCAGGGTGGGAGCACAGGGCAGAGCCGCTCTGGGACCCCTCCAGGACAAACCAGGAGAATGTTTTGGGGAGGGGGGAGCAAGCGCACAGCCCAGTGCCCCCTGTCTGAGGGCTCCCTGGGTCTTGCTTTGTCCCCACAGCAAATGTGGCACCCTGCCTCCCGAGAGCTGCTTCTTCAGCCTCATCTGCAGCCTGGGCTCCTTCATGGGTAAGTGCTGGCTGCCAGGGGAGTGGGGCTGGGAGTGGGCTGCCCTGCAGCACATACCCCCAGCACGGGGCAGGAATCGGATGAGGGAGGCCGCAGGCAGCAGCATGTGATGGGGCTGTGTCTCCCTCCTGCAGTCATCCTGGTGGGACTGCTGCGCTACGCCCACATCCTGGAGCGCCTGGGGCCATCCCTCCTCAACACCCTGGGGCTGGCCACTGGTTGGGTCTGCGCTGCTGGCCTCACCATGGTTGGCAATTTCCAGGTAAGGCATCTTCTCGGGAGTCCCCATGGGCAGGAGGGTGGGAGAGGGCCTTGACTGGAGTGGGGCAGTGGCAGTGCTCAGCAGGGTAGGGTTTGGGGTGGTTTGGTGGTGGTTTCTGCCTGTGCAATCCTTCCCCTCTGCTGGGTTAGCGCTGTGCTTTCCAGAGTGCTGGCAGTCCTCTTTGCTAGTGTGTTCATAGTTCAGGTCCAGATTAAACTGCTGGGTTTGGTTTAACCCTTACCTGAGACCCTCTGCAAGGTCTGTCCCCTCCATGGGCACGTGCAGGGCCAGGGACGTGCCAGTCGGGCTGAGGACCGTGCCAAGCTGCCGATGCTCCTGTTCAGGGGTGATGCCAGGTAACTGTCGGGACAGAGTCTGTGCTGGCAATGACCAAAGTGAGCCCAGGCTTGGCAGCACACAGCAGCACTCAGCCCCTGCCTGCACTGCCAGGCATCGGCCTCCCGGCAGCTGCCTGCCCGCTGCCTGCGGCAGCCAGTCCCTCCTGCTTGGCAGGAGGCTGCTGCCAGCGCCAGCCACAGGAGAGGCTTGCTGGCCCCGATCCCCCTCGTGCCCCAGCTGTGGCTCAGCAGCACTGGGCTGTGACCCTCACGGGGGGCAGTGCGGGTGGCCCCAGATGCCTCTCAGGGCAGAGGGCAGCCCCTGCCCCTGGGCACAGCAGGGCTGCTGGCCCACAGATGAAAGAAACAGAGTGCTTTGAGATCCCAGCAGCAGATACTGGGTACAAATCTGCTCTTCAGCCAGGAGTCAGGCACAGGGTGAGCTGCCTGGACTTGCTTCTGGCACCGCCTGCACCCCTACCTGGGCAGGAGCCCAACCCCTGGAGCAGAGCCGTGCTGTGCTGGGGAGTGTCCCAGGGTGCCAGCACTGATGGTCTCTTCCCCACAGGTGGATCACGCCAAGGTGCTGCACTACATTGGGGCAGGGGTGGCCTTTCCCACCAGCATGCTGTTCCTGCTCCTGCAGTCCATCCTCACCTACCGCATGGCCAAAACCCGAGGGCAGTACTGGACTGGCCACTTACGAAGCTTCCTCACCACTGTGGCCTTTGTCACCCTTGTCTTCAGTATCCTGAAGGTGTGGGAAGAAGTTTGGGGATGGGCTGGTGAAAGGTGTTTCTCATGGTGGGTTATGTACCCCGTGTTCTCCATCCTTTCCTCTGGCAGTGAGGCATGGTGCCAGGAGAGGGGCTGGGCAGGGGACTGAGGGTGGGCAGCTCTCTGCAGGTATAGGCTGGATGAGCAGCAGTCTCAGGGCTGGTAAGGGGCTGAGGAGGGGAAGGGATGCTGGTGGGCATTTCTTGGGGTGCTGGGATGCCCCAAACCAGCCCTGTCCTGGCTGCTGCAGCCCAGCCACCACTGCAGGCTCCAGTTCCACATAACCCAGGGTTGGTTAATTGATGGGGTTTTTTTCATGAGACAAAGGTATTTTGAGCAAAGTCTGTCTGGGTTACCTGTATGACCAAAGCTGAGTACAAAAGTGCTCTGTGCAGGTTCTGGGTGGGCACATGGCAACACCTCTGCCAGCCAAGGCTCTCTGGCACCCATAAGCCAACCTGCCCGTGAGGATGAGGGAGGGATTGGTGAGCAGGCACTGGGGTTTGCAAACACCATAGCAGGGAGGGAGGGCACGGTGTCAGGTGAACTGGGGCTCGAAGAATGGTCCTGAGTGTGTGGCCAAGGAGCCAGGAGCTTGTTTGGAACTGAGGGTGGGGATAAATTGGGAAACAAGGTGGTGGTTATTGGGCAGGAAGGGGAAAAAACATCCAGTGTCCGTGGGTCCCAAAGAGGCTGGCTGGGGTCTGGCTGAGGTGAGCAGCACAAAGAGGAGCCTGGGAGGTGCTGGCAGGCCTGGCACAAATCAGAGAGTCCTGCTCTGTCACAGCAGCAGGCAGGCAGGCTGGGAATCAGGCAGGGAGCTGGGAAGGGTAGGAGTGCCGCAGGGCCATGCCAGCTGGGAGGGACAGGAAGGGCACGTAAGGACAAGGGAGACAGGATTGGTGCCCATCTGCTGTGGCCATCCCGCTCTGTAAAGACTGGGGACTAGCAGCAGGAAAGCAGTGAGCTGTGGTGTGGACAGTGTGGGGAAAGGGCTGGGATCTCTCCTAATGGGATGGGGGGAGTGAGCAGAGGGCTCTACACTGTACAGGTCAGGTCCCTGCCTCTGCAGCTCTCACAGATCTTGGTCTCACTGGCAGAAGGCACCATACTGCTGGAGGCTTCACCTGGAGGGTTGGGGGATGCCTTCTCCCCTCATCCACAGTGGCTCTGGCAGTAAATTTCCCTAGAGATCCTTGGTGAGGATGAGAGAAGGATAAAGAAACTCTGGCAGCAGTAGGACGTGGAGAAGCAGGAGCAGGCCCCTTCCCTGGCATGGGCCAGCCTGCAGCACAGAGGGACAGGAGGTGCTGCAGGGCTGGGATGAGCAGCCCAAACCCCATTACCTAGGGGATGGAGTGCTGATCATCTTTGATGGCATCCTGCAGGAGGATGGGGAGTGTCAGCCTGGCTTGAGGAAGAGACAAAGGGTGTGGGGAGGGTGAGGCATCTGGGCACCTGGCTTGCACTGAGAAGTGCAGCCTGAGTTCCTCCTGCCTTGGCCTTTTCAGAAAATCCCAGCCTGGCATCAGTCCCATGATTTACTGAGGCTGGTTTGGGCATGTGTGCCACCACCTCACCCGTGCTAGGGCCCCCGTGCTGCTGGGTTTCTGGGTTTTAGGAGTGGCAGTGCATTTCCTGCAAGGGTGGGTTCTCACAGCCACCCCAGCATGCGGTGGCAGTGGGACATGGTCCTCCATGAGGTGGTCGGTGTCCATCTGTGCTTTCCTTGACTGGCATACCCTCAGGTGGTGTGTTCTTCATCCAGGAGAGCTTTGTGCTGCAGCATGTGGCTGCACTGTGTGAGTGGATGTTCATCATCGATGTCCTGGTCTTCTATGGCACATTCACCTTTGAGTTTGGGGCCATCTCCACAGACACCTTCCTGGTCCTGCTGAAAGCCAGCCGGGCTCCCAAAAGTTACAAAGACGAGAGCAGCGTGTCCAGCACGGCCCACATCCACAGCCACGTGGAGGGCTTGGCTATGGCCTGACCCCCACAGGAGGCAGCTCACAGTGGAGACTCCCAAACTGGGCTCTGACAGTAACTCCCCACCTTGAATGTCTCTGAGACCCCAGCTGCCTTGGGGTGCTTCTCTGTGTGTGTGTGTGTGTGTGTGTGTGTGTGTGTGTGTGTGTGTACGTGTGGGCATGCGGTGCCCTCCGCTCTTGGCAGGAGCTGCATCCAGGACTCCTCTGGCAGCTGGTGCCCCTGCAGGAGCTGCCCCCTCTCTGCCCACAGGATTTCGGGGCACTGTTGGGGTGCAGGGATGCCAACCTGGTGCTATCAACAGAGCCAGGATCTGCCCCGGAGCCTCTGGGGTAGCCTTGTCTGAGTCAGGGGCTGCTGCAGGCAATCATACAGAGGCCCCCTTCTGTAAGCGATGTGCAGGAACAGGGGGCTCACTCTTCCCTCACCACACAAGCCTGGTATGCTGGGAGGGAGGGAGATCTCTGTCCTTCCCTCCTCCACAGGGAAGGTTCAGCAGAGCAAGCCTGCCAAGTATGACTGTCAGAGGAGCCAAAAACCCAGAGTGCCTTTTCCCTTCCTTGGGAAGTTATGGCAGTGCCAGTCTGTCTGCACCCCCAGTGAGAATGGCAGCAGGGGGTCTCTCCCTCCTGGCTTCCTGGGTGGAGGCAGTGCCTCACACTGCTACAAGATGACACCAGCAGCCCTAGCTGGCCTCGCTAGCCCCTCGAGCTCTTGCTGCTCAGGGCCTTCCTTGCCTTCAGTTGATGACTTTCCTGACATTTTTTTCAGCTTTGAGAATTGCTGAGGCAGGTTTCACCTCCTGGGTCGTGGCATTCCCGTGCTCCCAGCTACTTTGGGAAGTGAGTCTGAATTTACCATCATACCAAGGCACTGTGCCTGCAGAGCACCGGATTTCCCCCCTGTACCTCTGCCAACCTAAGCTGTCCCATGAGGGAGCGTCCCAGTCCGGGGTGGGCGGCCACCAGCCTTCCCAACCGGGGAGCACAGGCATAGAAAGGGGAGGCACTTCTGTAGGAACAGGTAAATGCATGCCCTGTTCTGCTGGGACTCCCAGATCCGTCCGCTGGTGCCTTGGCCAGCACCTGCCTGGTGGGAGCCCATCCTGCTCAGTCCCAGTATCCTCAGGCTGCAGACCGGGGTGTTCTGGGCAGAGGGGTGGGGTGTTGAGGGGTATGAGTGCTCTGTGTGCTTGGTGTGTGTGTATGGTGTGTGTGTATAGATCTAAAAACATGTGTATATATATATATATATATATATATACCCATATATATATATATATAACTTTTCCCTTGTCCCTGGAGAGGGGCATTTGCTGCTGCTGCTGTGCGCATTGATCAGGTTGGGCTTGCCTATTTGCCCACCTTTCCAAACCGGCCTGTAAATCCACCAGTATATGTAGTTCAAAGAGGAGCATTTCTGACTTTTATATCTAATATATTTTTTAAAAAAAATATATAAAGACAACAGTGAATTTACAATAATAAAAGTGAAAATCAGCCATGGGCGAGGCAGATGGTCCTTCCCCGCCGCGGTAGCAGCTGGCTTTGGGAACGGGGTTAGTGGCCCTGCGGGTCTCGGGGGACAGCCGTGAGCCCGGGGCTCGGTGCCCTGACCCGAGAGGGACGGGCGGTTTCGCCGGGATGCAGCAGCCTGGAGCTGCCTGTCCCCTCGGGGGTCCCCCGGCCCGCCCTGCCGCTGTCCCGCCGGGCGGAGCCGGGCCCGGGAAGCCCCGGGAGGCGGAGTCAGGACGGGACTTTCCCGGTACCGCGGCCGGGGCGCGACGGCTGGGCTGGGGCTGGGATGAAGGTAAGCGGCCGGGCCGGGGTGGGGGTATCTGGAGGTGCCGGGGGGATGCGCCCGAGCGGCAGTGGGCAGGGCTGCCTGCGCCAGCGGGAGAAGGGTTCCCAGGGAAAGGGAACTGAGCGGTCCAGAGGTTTAAAGTTCCCTTGCCAGGGCTGCCCATCCTTGCAGAAGGCCCCTCGGCCGCTCCTGGGCCTCCTTCTCGCCCCGGCAGCCACGCCGGTCCCTGGCTTCCTCTGGACCGACCACGGGGCTCGCTGGGGTAGGGGAAGTTGGGAAGATTCAGGATGGAGAGACAGCTGCTCTCTTGGAGTGGGGAGGAGGCAGCAGGTCCCAGCGCTGGCGCTTACACCCGTTTCCCTGGCAGTGGGGAAGTTGCTTATTTTCCTGTTTCTGTGTTGCCAGTGAGTTCTGCCCTATCCCGCTGCTCTCTCTCTTGCATGTTGAGCCCTGCTTGCGCTGGAGCAGGGCTGGCTTCCTGCCTGCTCCGAGGGGAAGAGATCCATGCCCGCAGGCTCAGCAAGATCTACCCCAAATGGAGACGTGAATGCCAACACGGTAGTGGTATTGTGGGTAGAGTGGAAACCAGAGAGAGTGAGAGATGGCAAACGCTGGGTTGTCACTGAGAGGTGTTCTCTGAGGGCACACAGATGTACAACTGGAGCAATGGTTCATAACACAACAGCAAAGGAGCTGATTTACAGGCCCTAGAGGAGAAAACCAGAAGATCAGTGGGTGGCTGGGGTTTGCCAAAACCAACTTGATAGCCACAAAGAGAGTAAAGGCGTTTTATGCAGAGAGATACAAATGGCTTCAGTGCTCGAAGGCAGGCTGTTGGGAGGGGAAGGCTTGGACAGCTTTCAGGGAGAGGGGATTTCTCTCTGCTGTGCTTGCACATTAAGGACCTCATTTCCAGGAAGGGTCTTAGAGCAAAGTCCTTGTAAACAGTAGGAGAGACTCAGCAGCCTCCTGCCAGCCCCTTGCCAGTAGCTGTTGGGACACCTGGGATGGAGCAGAGCACAGGATTTGTGCAGAAAGCAAGGCCAGGTATTTAGGGCCATCTTTTTCAGGTGTTAGCAGACCCCAAGAGAAGCAAAATGCACAGGGAATCGTATGTTAGAGGAGCAGCCAGCTGGGTGGCTGGAACATGTCAGCTGTACAATAGGGCAGTTCGGAGCAGGGCTGCACTCGTGCATTTCTGGAGCACTCTTTCCCATGGCTACTAAACACTCTCGCCTCAGATAGACTGACGTATATTTCCCTCCTGCCTGCGGGGCATCGGCTCTGCGAAGTCAGCCGACTGTCATGGGAGGAAAGAAAATAGCACCTGCGTTACTAGGTCACGTTCAAGGAGCTGCAGGCATGGAAGAATGGCTTTAATTCACGCTGCTTGCCAGCAGCTGGCCCTTAATTGAAGCAGTCTGGCTGGCACAAGGGAGGCTGTGCCGCCTGGCAAGGGTGCCGTGGCACTGCTGTGCTCCTGGGCCGGGAACTAGTGCTGTGCCTAGCAGTGCCGGGCAGTGCCTTGCATCTGGGTTGCTGCTCTTTTCCCCCATTTCCAGCAATGCCCAGAGAATCCTTCCTGAGCCCTAGGAAGGTGTGAAGATGGGGAGGAATTAGCCAAGCAAATGGGGGCTGCAGTTCAAGATCATGCTCCAGCTCAGATGTGCTGTGTAACACAGGCCAGGGGATGCTACTGATGGAGGAAGGAGAGATGGGTTCCCTTCTGGGATGTGTGGGGGATAAAAGCTGGGTGTGTTACATTCCTAGGGGAAACCCCGAGTCCTGACATGGCTGCTTGGCACAGGAGGCAGGATTTACCTTGAGAGTAGGTCTGAGGTTGCTTTTCCAGGAATAAAGAAGCAGGTGATGACACCATCTCTGCTGCAAGGTGGGCTTCCTCCAGCACACATTCTCCCGAGAGAGCCAGAGCTGTGCAGGCTGGGGAGATGCAGGCACGACTCTATGACATCCCAGTAATGCTATCTGCTGCAACAAGTGGAAGTATCCTGGGCAGCAATCAGTGCGCTGTGAAAACCTCTCAAGAGGGGATGAAGGTGATGGCACTGGAGAAGGGGAGCTGTGCTATCCAAAGGGCACAGTTTGTTCTTATCCAGCATCTTCAGGCCTGGGTTCCCCCAGCTGGGCTCAGCAGGTAGAGTTCGAGGTGGCTGTTCTCAGCACACTGAGGAAGGATGTTTGTCCCTTTCTTCACCTCTCTGTAAAATCTGTGCCAGCAGATGGGGTGGCTGGCTGGTGGTGGCAGGGTGAAGCTGCCCAGGCGGTATGATGGATGGGATCCCAACAGCAGGGAGCGCGTGCTGCTTCCCACAGGCCAGGGGGGAGTTGTGTCCATGTTCCTAGGCCTTTTGAAGGTCCTCCAGAATGGCAGGAGGAAGGTCCCGCCTCATTTTGCAATGCTGGATCTCTACCTTCTCCCTCCTTGCACCCTCTGCTGCACCTGCAGGTCCTCAGACTCCATGTCCCAGGCTGCATTGCTGTCTGGGATGCATCCCACAGGCTGGCAGGGCAGGGGCTGCAGGAGCTCACCAGGGCTCAGGTGGCAGGCCAGCCAAGGGACACCTCAGGCCTGGGGTCTCAGGACAGCCCCTTTGGAGGACTTGAGTGGCCGAAAAATCTCCTTGAAAAGATTCTGTTCAGCTTCTGAAGAATATGAGTCACGCACGGGTTGAACAATCCCCTTCCTTCCCCTCTTCTCCCACACACCCAAAATCCCCTGAGTGGGACCTGCAGCAACCACTGATTCAGAAATTCATGGTATGAGGGCACCGCAGAGTCAGATACAGGGGCTTTTTTGCTTTTTTTTCTTCTTAGTGAGAAGAAATGTGGAGCAAGAGAGCGTGCTCGGAGGCTCTGCTCTGATCCTGCCCCTTTGCTAGAAGTCACCGGTGGTTTTCCGTGGTCAGGCAGACCTTGACACCAGTGGAACCCCTGTCTGTGGTACTGGCAGTCCCTGTGGCGATGCTGGGGCTGGACGGGTTGTTGAGACCAGCCTCTTCCTCCCCGGTGAGTAGGAGGGTGCGAGCGTCGTGGGCGGCAAGGAAGGGCCCCGGCTTCTGGCAGTGCCTTGGGGTCTGTGGGGAGCATGCAGTGCTGAGTGCTGGGGCGGTGGGATATGCTCCCACAGGGAGCTCTGGGGCTGCCGCTTCCACTTTGAAGGCAGATGTTCCCAAGCGGGAAGGAGGGAATGGGAACACGGATAGTGAATGCCTCTCACAGCCCACCTCTGCGGGACGGATGCGGGAGCTGCCGTGTAAGTGGAAACTGGGGTAGAGGGAAAGCACCCCTTTGATTGCCTGGAAAGGGACTGCCATGTACTGGCTTTGGTCTGCAGAGTTCTGGAGAGCTTCCCCTGGCCAGGGGGAGACCAGCAAGCTTGGGGGCAGCGCTTTGGGACGGCTGCTCCTGTTTGAGTTCAGAGGGTCTTGGAGGAGACATCCCTGTGCCAGAGGCACATCATCAGGGTGGGATGTTGTGGTGTTGGGACCTTGGGGGACCCAGGAGCTGTTGCCGGGCTTTGTGGAGCGGGCGAGTGGTTTCAGCCGTGTTGTACTGCAAGTCTTGCCGGGGAAGGGCCGATGGCTGCGCGGCGGGGACCGGCGCCTGTAGCGGGGCAGGCGGCAGGGGACGGCAGGGCCAAATCCCTCCGTGCTCCCGGGGGAAAACTCGGGACATGTGGCGCTCCGGGGCTGCAAGGGAGCGCCCGGGCGAGGATGGCCGGGGGAGGCGGGCGGGCGTGCTCCGGGATTTTCCAGCCCGCCCGGGGCTCCGAGTCCAAAATCCCCAGGCGGCGAGGGGACGGCTCGTCCCACCGCCCCGGGCGGCCGCCGGCGGGCGCAGGAGCGGCCGCGCTCCGAGCCGTGCAGGGCCGTGCAGGGCCGTGCCGAGCCCCGGCCGAGCCCCGTGTCCCCTGCCCTGTGCCCCGTGCCCGGGCCGTGCCCCGTGTCCCGGCCGCGGCGGGGCGGGGCGGTGACGCGCGGTCCCGTCATTTCCCGGCTCGGCGGGGTTTCTAGGGACTTTCCGGAGCGGCGGTGCCTTCCTGCAGCCCCGGTACCCGCTCAACCCCCCTCTCCCCGCAGGCCGCCGGCCGGCCCCGCGCCGACATGGACGAGCAGTTCCAGCCCGTGAGTGCGGCACGGATCGGATCGGGTCGGCCCAGGGGGGGTGTCACTGCCTGGTCCCGGTCCCGTAGCTGGGCAGGGAGCAGTGCCCCGACCCCACGGGTGGGGTGGGAGGTGGGGATCTGTGCCTGCCGCTGGGGTGGGAGGTGGAAGGGTCTGTGCCTGCCTCTGGGGTAGGAGATGGGAGGTCTGTGTCAGCCTCCGGGGTGGGTAAAGGGGATCTGCTGCTGCCCCCAGGGATGGGCAACGAGGGGTCTGCTCCTGCCCACCCCTCTTCCCAGGGAGGGACAGGGGATCTGTTCCTGCCCTGATGGGGGTCTGTGCCAGACTGCCATCGCCTGCCCAAGGTGGGAGATGGGGGTCTGTGCCAACCCTCCAGAGCAGTTGGGGATTCCAGCCTCAACACACTCATCACACTGAATCTTCTCTCCCATCACCCAGTGCCTGGATGGGATTGACTACGATGACTTCAGTTTTGGTTCCCACATGATGGAGCAGAAGGAGCCCCTGATTGAGACGGGTAAGGGCCCCTCTGGCTGTGCCCTTCCAGGGGTCCCCAGCTGCAATGGGTTTTCCCAGCAGGCTGACTCACACCTCTTAGTTCCCAGCAGCACCACAGGCTGTATCCTTACTTGCCCCACTGTGAGCTGGCTGGGAATCCCTGTCCCGTGCCACCAGGATGGGCCCTGCTGCTCAGTCTACCAGGGACTATCAGCTTAAGCTGTGACCTCCCCGTGGTCCCTGCTCCCCATGTGACAGGGCATCCTCTGGCCTTCCCCTCCTCTCCCTGCTGCTCTGACTGCTGCTCCCAGCTGCACTATGACAGCAGAGGGGCTGGGGGCTTTCAGTACCCTTATGGGACAGACAGGGGTCACCTCGCTTTCAGTACTGCCCCCATACCTCCAGCATCCTTGCGGGAAACATGCACTTTGGTTATCCCATGTTTCTCATCGGTACATCTCCTTTCTGTTCTCCAGTAGAAGGTCCCTACCTCGTCATTATTGAGCAGCCAAAGCAGGTAAGGATGTCACCCAGGGTGTAACTGTCACCCCTTGCTCTCATGGCATCAGGTTTTGGGCCCCCCTTGGCTGATCCTCTCTTTGCCTCCGCAGCGGGGTTTCCGGTTTCGGTATGGCTGTGAGGGCCCTTCACATGGGGGGCTGCCAGGAGCATCCAGTGAGAAGGGGCGCAAGACCTATCCCACAGTCAAGGTGAGCACTGCCCTGGGGAGGGGATGGAACAGCATCTTCAGCCAGCAGTGCATGAGCACCAGGAGGGAGCCTTGAAGGAAGGACAGGAAATTTATAATTAGCCCTGCGTGTCTCACAGCACTGGAGGGATGAGAGGGCTGTGGCAAGAGGGGTGGTGGCTGTGGGGAGGGGATTTGTGGAGAGTCCTGCAAACTCCTGGTGTATTGTACCTATCTCCTTTCTCCCTGCAGATCTGCAACTACACAGGGATGGCCCGGATCGAGGTAGACCTGGTGACGCACAGTGACCCTCCTCGTGTACATGCCCACAGCCTGGTGGGCAAGCAGTGCAACGAGGCTGGCAACTGTGTCACGATCGTGGGACCCAAGGACATGACAGCTCAGTATGTGTGAGGGGACCCGGGGTGGCCTCTTGCCTTTGTGAGGTGGCTGTGGGTGCTGCCTGCAGCTTACGAGACGGGGACAGGGTGGGGGTTAGTGCACGCTGGAGCTGGATTTGCTGGATGTGGCCAGGAGTGTGTTTAGACAAGTTCATTGTTACAGCTCTGTTCCCTGAGCATTTTGCCTAGATCTAGGTTTTGGCACATGCACCTTATTTTGGGCTTCTGTCCTTGGGTTGCAGCTCCCCAGCTTTGTAGATGACTTTTGAAGCCAGCCTGAATCATTCAGCAACCACTGCAGTTGCTCTTATATGTCCAGCCCTGGCTCAGCTTGGTGCTGTTTCCGTTCCTCTGGCTTTCAGTCCCTCTGGTCTTGTCTTTGACAGCCCTTTGGACTTGTCACCTGTGGAGCCCAGAGTTTCCTGGCTCCTTTCCTGTCCTCTGTGGTTGCTCTTCTTCTGCCCCACACATGTTGACTCGCTGCTACCTGAGTGGCACTGCTCTGTGCTTTGCTCAGCTCCTTCCCAGCTGCAGAAGACTACCCCTTTGGGCTGGCTGCTCCCAGCCCTGACACTCCGAGTTCCCAGGGGGCTCCCTCTTCTCCAGGTTCAGCAACCTGGGTGTGCTCCATGTCACCAAGAAAAATATGATGGAGATCATGAAGGAAAAGCTGAAGCAGCAGAAGATGCGTAACAGGAGCCATCTGCTGACGGGTGAGGGCAGCCTGGGGACTCAGCAGAACTTAGCCCCACGGGGTGACAGCAGGGGGGCTGGGGTTAGTTAGCGTGGGGCTGGAGTGTGTGGGTGGGGGGACCTGGAGCACCATCCCCCCACCCAGCCTGACGGTATCTCGCCCTGCCCTGGCAGAAGCGGAGCTGCGTGAGATCGAGCTGGAGGCGAAGGAGCTGAAGAAGGTGATGGACCTGAGCATCGTGAGGTTGCGCTTCACCGCCTACCTCCGTGACAGCAGCGGGAACTTCACGCTGGCCCTCCAGCCTGTCATCTCGGACCCCATCCACGACAGCAGTGAGCATGGGGCCAGCCTGGGGAGGGTACAGGGCAGGGTGGGGTAAGGAGGTGAGGGATGCTCTGTCTGCACAGTGGCTCTGAACACCTCCTCTTGCTCTGCAGAGTCCCCAGGAGCTTCCAACCTGAAGATCTCACGAATGGATAAGACAGCAGGCTCCGTGCGGGGAGGGGATGAAGTCTACTTGCTGTGTGATAAAGTTCAGAAAGGTAAAAGCCATTGCCTCCAGCCGAAACCTTCTGGAGGGGCTGTGGCAGGACAGATCTGGGGCCCCTGGGTGGCCAGGGGTCTGTGTTCCTGGAGCCTGACTGGGGCAAGGAGACAGGTGCTGCCAGCTCCCTTCTCTCCCCAGATGACATCGAGGTGCGTTTCTACGAGGATGACGAGAACGGCTGGCAGGCTTTCGGGGACTTTTCCCCCACAGATGTGCACAAACAGGTACAGGGGAGACAGGGAGTGTCCTGCTGTGCTCCAAGGTAGACAGGTGCCCTGTGGGGTACAGGTGCCCTGTCCCTGGCTCCAAGGACAAGCAGGACCTCATATCCATGTGTCCTGCCCACAGTATGCCATTGTCTTCCGCACACCCCCCTACCACAAGCCCAAGATCGACCGTCCTGTCACCGTCTTCCTGCAGCTGAAGCGGAAACGGGGAGGAGACGTGAGCGACTCCAAACAGTTCACCTACTACCCGGTGGTGGAAGGTGAGCACCCCTCAGGCAGGCTAGCATGTCTCCTGCCACTGGGTCTGCCCCTCACCTTACTGCCCCTCTCTCCCTGCAGACAAGGAAGAAGTGGAGAGGAAGCGCAAGAAAGTCCTGCCTCAGTTTCCCCAGCACTTTGGCGGGGGCTCACACATGGGGGGTGCTGGCGGGGGTGCTGGAGGCTTTGGCTCTGGAGGAGGTGAGTGGAGATGCCTCTTCCCCCTCCCTGACTGGGTGGCTAAGGCCCAACCCTTGGGGCTTGCTGCTCCCCTCTGCTCACCTGTCCTCCTGCTTGCTCTGCAGGTGGCAACCTCAGCTTCCCCTACTCTCCTGGGCTGCCCTACAACAGCATCTACTCACCTGGACCCCACCCTGTGGGGAGCTACCAGGGGGGTGTGCAGATGAAGGGCCCCGAGGCAGAGGGGCCCGGGAGCGACAGGCAGGCACCCACAGAGAGCACGTACTGCAAGGAGCTGCAGAAGCACGGTAGGAGCAGCTGAGCTTGAGGGGGGCCTGGGGGACATCACTCAGGAGGGGAGGCATGGGTTGGGGGCCTTTTGGGGTGCTGCTCTTCACTCCTGGGGGATACAGGAGGGTGGATGGATGGGGCTGCTGCTCCTGGAGGTGACATCCTGCTTTGCCCCCCAGCCCAGCTGTACCAGCTCTGGATGCTGGCACTAGCTCGTCGCAATGCCCATGCCCTGCTCGACTACTCAGTCACTGCCGATCCCCGTATGCTGCTGGCAGTCCAGAGGCACCTGGCCGCATCACAGGACGAGAATGGAGACACGTGAGCACACAAGGCATTTGGAGGGAGAGTGTGGGAGCCTTGTTGGGCGTTAGAGCCATTATGGGGGCTCTGGGTGTGTCAGGGAGTACCTGGAGAAGCATGGAGCTGAGCTAGGGACCAATCCACTCTCTTTTCAGGCCTTTGCACCTTGCTATTATCCATGAGCAGACAGCTGTGATCAAGCAGCTGATCGAGGTCATTGTTAGCATCCCCAGCCAGCAGATCATCAACATCTCCAATAACCTGCAACAGGTACATGTTTTGCAGAGCAGCCAGTTCTCCTCTACCTGGGAGTAGTTCCTCACTCCTGTTTCCCAACCCTGGGGGCTCCTGTTGCTGCTCTTGCTGAGGGGAGGCTGCAGATCTGAGCAAGGTGCAGCCATACTGGAGAGAACGATGGTGCAGGACTTGGCTCCTCTTGTGAGCACTGCTGAGGGTGTGCTGCTGTCCTGCAGACGCCGCTGCATCTGGCAGTCATCACCAAGCAGCCCCAAGTGGTCCAGCTCCTGCTGCAAGCCCGCGCTGACCCAACCTTGCTGGACCGCTACGGCAATTCCCTGCTGCACCTGGCGCTCCAAGCTGGCGATGAAGAGATGCTGAAGACACTGCTGGCCCACCTGGGCTCGGCTGCGCCTTACCTGCTCCGCCTGCCCAATTTCCACGGTGAGTGGGGTTGAGGGACGATGAGCAACACCATCGGTGCCGTCATGGGCTTTGCAAGAAGGCTTCTGAGTCTCTCCCCATCTTTAAGGCCTCTTGCCTGTGCACTTGGCTGTGAAGGCAAAGAGTTTGGCTTGCCTGGACCTGCTGGTCAGGACGGGAGCTGACGTGAATGCAGCGGAGAGACAAAGCGGGAGGACCCCACTGCACCTGGCTGTGGAGATGGAGAACCTGAACATGGCTACCCACCTGGTGAAAAAGGTGTGAGGCGGCTGGTGTGGTGGTGGCTGTGGGACAGGGATGGAGTGCAGCCTCCTACAGGGCCCTGGCAGAAGTGGAGGCTCCCCTGAGGTGTTCAGGTAACAGAATGTAGGAGAAGTGCCCAGGCAGCCCATCATCATAGCCTCTCACCTTTCTTGTTAGCTGGGAGCAGATGTCAACAGCCGGACTTTCGCCGGGAACACCCCCCTGCACCTGGCTGCTGGCCTGGGCTCCCCTACCCTCACCAAACTGCTCCTCAAAGCTGGTAAGGCACTGCCCTTTCTCCTTTCCCTTCCCTCTCCATAGCCCTGGCTGCCTGTGCTGAGGAGTGCCAGGCACAGGGCAGACCCCTAGGCCACCTTCCCTTTTGGGGGCTCATTCCACCCTTCCCTAACAGGGGCAGATGTTCTGTGTGAGAATGACGAGCCCATGAACCTATCCTCATCAGAGGCCAGCAGCGACACGGACACTGACCCTGAGGAGCAGGAGCTGGCCATGGAGCTGGGGGAGCCAGCCCTGGCTGCGGAGCACAGCAACAACCCCAAGCTCCCCATGCAGGGGCACTGGCAGGCAGGGCACAGGCAGCGCCGCTGCCACACATCTCTGGATCTGACTCGGAGCCAGAAGGTGTGTGATGCCATGGGACAAACTCCCAGGGAGCAGTTCTGTGTGGGTCATGGCATGGATGGGGCAGAGCTCCAGGAGATGCTCCTGTGAGGATGCCGGTGCCCCTCCGTGTCCTGGGGAGATCCATAGTGTGAGGAGGTGATGAGGGATCTGGGCAGTGCTTTATGGGATGCTGACATCTGTGTGTCTGTCTGCAGGTGCGGGAGATACTGCTGCAGGCCTCTCAGCAGGGGCCCAAGGCGGAGCTGCCTACCGCTCCCCAGCCAGGTGAGTAGCCCTTTTCCTCCCAAAAGCACCTCACACAGGCAGGGCAGCACCCTCCTGGGTGCAAGGATGGGCAGCATGAGATGGAGGCACCTCTCCTGTGCAGGGAAGGTCCTGTCACTGGACAGTGAGGCACTGCAGGGGCTGGAGCAGCTGCTGAACCAGGACTGCAGTGGGTCAGACTGGATCGAGCTGGCCAAGCGCCTGGGGCTCTGCAGCCTTGTGGAGACCTACAAGGACACCCCGTCGCCCAGTGTCAGCCTCCTGCGCAGTTACGAGGTCAGTGCCTGGCTGAGGTGCCCCTGTCCCACCTGCCTGCCCAGCCATCGGCCCCACTCAGAGCCCTCTCTCCACAGCTGGCAGGCGGCAGCCTGGGGGGACTGCTGGAGGCATTGGACTCTATGGGGCTCCACAACGCCGTGAGGATGCTCCACAAAAGTGAGGCACTGGAGAAGCTGCAAAGCACAGGTACAAGAGAGCATGGGCTGGGCGGGCAGAGGGTGTCTCTGCTGCCCCCCAACGCCCCATCACTAAGAGCACCCGGGGATTCCTTTGCAGAGCTGAAGGAAGACAGTGCCTATGGCAGCGAGTCAGTGGAGGAGCAGGAGCCCACGTTGGCCTTGAAGCCGGGGGGTGAGCTGCCCCCCAGCCAGCAGCCACAGGTGCACTGAGGAGCCAGTAGCCCCTGTGCCCACACACTGCCCTCTGCCTTGCCCACACAAGTGCCTTCTGGACTTGGGGTCCCGGCTGCATGGACTAAGGGGGATGGGACGCAGCCAGCTCCTGCCCCTCTCTGCTCTTATTTAATGGTCCCTCTTCTAAATAAAAATACAGTTTCCATTAGCCTTTACCCTCCCTCTCTCCAGCCCCAGCCGTGAGTCAGTGGGCACTAACCCTGCTGAACTCTGCCTCGGTCTGGGAGTCTGGCAGCAAGGAGACAGCTGCCAGCCCCTTCTCAGCATCCCTCTGTGCCAGGGCTATCCCCAACTGTGGGGAAGAAACCACAGCACACACAAGAAGTGAAGAGCGAGTTTTACTTCAGTAACCGAGAGAAGCTGTACAAAGGTTTTTTTTCCCCCCTGAGCCACCTGGGGCAAGGGTGGATTTTTTTTCTTTCTTTTTTTTTTTGTTTGTTTTGTTTTGTTTTGTTTTGTTTTTTGCAATAGACTCAAAAGAGCAGAATAAAAAGTTTGACACATTCGCAAAGTCAGTGCTGAAACCAGCCAGGTCCCAGGCAGCCGAGAACTGCGTGTGTGCCCCTGCTCACAGCCCTTCTGCTGTCCCCAGACCCCTTTCTGGACAATCCTGAAGCCATGCTCCATTACCTGCACCTTGCTCTGGACAACCATCCTTCAGCCCACCCTGGAGTGATGGGGGCCACCCCAGTCTGCCCCACTCCTTGGCAAGGAGGGAGCCCATGGCTGAGGAAGGGGCTGCACCACTGCTGCTGCAGCCTGAGGACCTTGCAGTGCTGCAGACCAGGCTTTCATGGCAGCCTCTGAGACCCTGGCCATGCGTTGGAGAAGAGGTGTGGGAAGGAAAGCTGGCTCCAGCCTGTGCCAGACCCATAGGGCAGTGGGGACCCACATGTCAGCCCTGGCTCCAGGGGTCACTGCCCCACTGGGAGTACTTATACACTGCTGCCCAACATGCCCCGAGGACGATGATCACTTCCAGATGGCAAACAGGGCCTGTCCAGGCTGCCAAGGGGGAATGGGGGTCATGAAGCACCGGCCCATCAGCATCCCATGCAGCCACAAGTGCAGCAATAGGTGCTGCCATCCCAAGGCTGCCTCCTTGTTGCTGGCAGCCACAAGGCTGTTTCCCCAAAGGGTTGCTGGTGCCAAAGTGGAGCTGGGGAAGCAGGCAGCAGCAGCACACACAGGAGCCCATGCTCAGTTTGCTGCAGGGCAGGGAGGAGCTGGATTGCCCCAGGTCCTTGTAAAAGCCTCTTTTCCCCAGAATGCAGTGCCTACAGGAAATGGCTGAGTTTCTGGTTTGTTTTTTTTTTTTTAAACAGTTCTCAAAAAGCATCAAAAGTAGCCCCAAAAAAACCTCCCTGGTGGTCAGCTCGATCTGGTACTAAAAAGTGCAAAACTGTATCACAAAAACTGTTCAAAAGTTGTAAGAAAGCGGGGAGGGTGCAGAGGTGACTGAGGTGGCAGGGAGGGGACCAGGTGCCATTGCCCTGGCTTCCCTGGCCACCAGCCCCAGAAGAGGGGACAGGTTAGGACTGGCCCCCTCCCATCTACCCCCATGGCACGACGGAGCTGGAGAAGAAGCAGCCGCTGGCTTCGTTTTGCTGCAATTTTGTCTTTTTTTTTTTTTAAAACCATTGAAGAATTGAGGCCAGCAGGTGGGTTTCAGTTGTTCCCCTTTCCCGGGGCAGAAGAGTAGGTCCTGCAGCCAAATGCAGGACAAGGAGGGGCAGGAACAAGTCTGATGGGGCCGATGGTGTGGGCAGCTCCTGCAGGCAAGGACCAGGGACTGTCCTGCTCTGCCATCATCTCCGGTGGATGGGCCGTGGCCCTGCATGGCTGGTGCTGGCGGCTGCAGAAGGGCTGTCACCCCCTCTAGCTTGTGCCGCAAACAGACGGACACATGCAGGGTCTCAGCGGGCACATGGCCTCCACCCCCCTGCTGGGGGGGCAGGAATGGAGCTGCAGCACAGGTGGCTGATGCCCCTCACTTAGGACTTCTGGGGGTGGCTGGGGCGGCCAGTGCGCTCTGAGACATTGCGCTTCACCTTGGTGGCCGTGCTGGAGGGCTCTGCGTTGAGCGAGGGGCTGGAGCGGGACTTTTTCAGGCCATCATCCTCCCCACCCGCTGTGTCAAACAGGGTGGACTCAAATGCTGCCAGGTCCTCGGAGCCAGCCTTCAGCTTGGCCCGCAGCAGCATGGCGTAGGTGCCATAGCGGGATTTCTGGGGGGCACAGTGCAGCAGAGAGAGAGGTTGGCAAGGTGGGTACTGTCCCCTGCACAGCATCCCCATGTCAGGGGGTGCTCGTGGCCCCACCCATCCCAGCCAGCAGCCCAGGGCAGGGGAATGCTTGTGATTGTGGCAGTGACACAGTGCAATTCATCTGACAGGGATGGGTTGGACCCATCGCTCAGAACGGCCAAGCAGGCAGGGGCAGAGGGCCTGAGGGTAGAGGGGGGTATTTCCTGGCTCACCTCAAACTCCAGGTACTCTTCCTTCTGCTTTAGCTCCTCATACTCCTTGCCCTTCACCTTCTTCTCAGGCAGTGAGGAGCGATGCTCCAGCAGCTCTGCTGACATTGTCTTGAACTTGGTCTCGTGGTTCTTCACCTGCTCCTCCTGGGGAAGGGTGACACCATGTCAGTGCCTTGGTCTATCCCCCTGGTAGTGTGAGCTGGCCAGGGACAGAATAGGTTTTTCCCCTTATAGGTCCAGCCAAGGTCTCAGCTGCTGTTTCTGGGTTTGATTTTTTTTTCTAAATGGCAGGCAAAATCATAGGCCCTTGGGGGCTGTCTGCTCTCACCTTGTGGAGGGGCTGACTGCAGTCTTAAAGCAGAAGAATTTAATCCCTCTAAAACTAGGCTGGTGGTTTTTTTAAATCCTTTCTGCTCTATGAATATCTGCCCTGGCATGCACGAGTGCCAGCTAATCCCCCCAGCCAGTTGCCTTTCAAGGTCCCTGTCAGGACCCTGCAGGTTGTGGTGCGGGACCATGTTCTCTTCCATGGTCTAACTATTGCCTGACTCCGGTCCCCACTGCCGGGAACAAGACCTCACTGTCTGCCCACAACCTCAGTACCCCTTTGCTCTGTGAATCCCTCGACCCTGCACCTCACTGGGAGGCAGTGGGGAGCATGGTACCACACAGGTCCCTCCACAGGGAAAAGTGCCACTGGGAGACCCAGGGGGTTTGTCCCATGCTCACAGTTGCCCCCACACCATGGCCCACCTGGGACAGCCTGGTGCACGAGCTGGGCAGCAGTGGGCGGCTGAACTTCTTCTGGGAGCCGATGGCTGCGGGGAAAGGGGGCGCAGAGAACATGGCTGCCACCACATTGATGCGTGTGATCCACGAGTGCATCTGTTCGGGGTTCCTAAGGAAAAAAGCCATACCACAGATGGGCTGTCTGTGTCAAAGACAGAGAGATCTGCCCTGCAGACAAGATCCAAGTCCCCGAGACCTGGCCCTGGCCAGCCGTGGTACCCGGGACTCTGCCCCCAGCAATCCTGTGCCCAGCAGGGTAAGAAGAAGAGAAGCTGGACAAAGCTCAGCACTGACACCGGGTCCCTTTCCTTCCAGAAAGGGCCAGGACAGGAGAGAGCAATGTGGCCCTAAGCCCCATCCCACCCTACCCCCAGTCAGACGAGCCCTTGCGTCCCAGCGTGGGGCCCAGCCAGTGATCCTGAGGGACTCACTGTGCTTGGAAGAGGAAGACCCTCCAGTCAGCTGTCCTGAGGTAGAAGACATTGGGTCGCTTGCTGTAGTCAGACGCCCGCGTGGCAAGCGAATGGTGGATGCTAATAGCATTCTTCAGCTCCTCTTCTGCCAGCGCCTTCCCTGGCTTATACTCCTCCTGCAAATCATGGGGAGTTTCAGAGCCAGCTCAGGGATGCAGCCCACTATGAGTCAGCTCTGTGAGGTTTCAGGTACTGCAGATTAGCACTGGCAGTGGCAGGGCTTAGAGACCACCCTCCACCAGCCAGCTGCAGGCTCTGCTTCCAACTCATCCTACCCCCCTGGGGAGAGGCTGCACAACCTGGGTGCATTGGCTTGGCAATAACACAAGGGCTGTTCCCCACTGCCCACAGCTGGGCAGCATGTATGCCTGCAGGGAACTGGATGTCCAGCCCAACCTCCCACCCAGAGCAAAGACCCCACTGCCCCCTGTCTCCCCAGCTAAGCCCCCTGCATGCAGGGCTCTCAGTTAGCAGCTGCTTTCACTGCTCAGGCTGAGCCACCCTGGGAACAGGGATGCCACCAGATCCCCAAGCAATGGCTCAAGGATGCATGGTGCCGAGTTTGCTTAGGCCATACTTTGCAATGCTGTTTGCTGGAGCCCCTCTCACAGCTGTGGAGACTGCCATGACCCACCCCCTGGGCTGGAGACAATCCCTCTCCCTGGTGCAGACACAGGTGGCTCCGCTTCTGCCTACCTTCTGCAGGTAGAGAATCATCCCCTTCAGGATGGCATGGAAGGGCTTCCAGCCTCGCTTCCCTCGGGGTGCTGCCGGGGAGGAGAGAGCAGCTCAGACATCATCCTCAGCACTTAGTGGGGGGAAGGCAACCCCCATCCTCTTCCAGCCAGCCCTGCCACGACGCACGTCACCCCACCCCCGGGACGGGCAGCACGCCAGGACTGTCCCTGCGCACCTGAGCCCGTGCCGGCCGCGTGGCTGGCAGATGGTGCTGCTGGCAGGGGGCCGCCTGCCGCCTCCCGGGGCCAGCCCGCTGCGCTCCCGCCTCGCTGCTTGTGCTAGGATGCACCACTGCCTCCCCGCTCAGGGCGGGGGACGAGGCGGTGCTGCCTGCCAGGTAATGCTGGCTTTGGAAGGCGGCTGCATCTAATCAGATCTAGGCGGCATTAGATGGCCAGGGCTTAGAGGGGATTTTATTGGGAATACAGTGAACATGCCTGGCAGTGCCCAACCAGCAGCAGCCTACTATGTGTCTTGTTTATCACAGCACAGGACACCTTCCTCTATCCCTGCAATCCTGTGGCAGGGATGCAACCCCCGGGAATCCCACCCCAGCCCACCTCTCTGCCTGAGCTTTTCCCAGTGCTGTGGGCAGGGGCTGCTCTGCCGGCCTGCTTGGCCTCTGCCTGGCCCTGATGGTGGAGGTGAATGGGCAAGGAGAAGCTTTCCAGCTCCCCAGCCTGAAGGCTGAATTATGCCTGGCACATACAGACAGAGAGGACACAGGGGGCTGATGCTGAAGCCTGGCATGATGCTACCTGCTACCATTAGACATCATACAGTGACTCCTGCCCTGCTTAACCCTGTTTAGTTTCTGGAGCTCACTGGTGCCCTCTTGACCCAAGTGCCTCCCATGGGCTCCCTGGCACCTACTTTTCTTGCAGTCAGGATCAGCATGGATCTTGCGGACTAACAGCCCGTGCTTGTAGGTGGCAATGCTGGAGTCCTGGGAGAAGTCCAGAAAGGGGTTACTGCAGCTGCTGATGCGCTTGATGGATTTTGGGTTGGGGTCTGCCAGTTCCGAGAGGGACTTTCTCAGCTCCTCCTCATCTCTGACAATCACAAATTTGGGTGGGGAAAGAGTTTGTTACCTTGCTGGGGACAGCAAATACCAAGTTCCCCACTGGCTGTTCCAACTTTTAGGCCTGGCTTCTGAAAGGGAAGCCAGGAGCAGCAGGCCAGGATGAGCAGTCTCCCACCACCACTGGTGAGCATCCCAAACCCAGCCATGCCCATGTGCCCCTGTCCCTCTATGCAGCTGAGGTGATGCCTGGCCCCTCGAAAGACAGGGCATTGCGGTGTCTGCTGCCAATTCAGGGTGGGGCACCTGCCTACCTCAGGGACTGAGGAGCCCTTTTTTTGGCCAGGGATGGGACTGACACCAGCCAGGCTGGTGAGCCAGGAGCCATGGAGGAGCAGCACCCCAGGGCTTGGCATTACCAGGGCTCCCCAGGCCATGGTGTACAGGCTTACAGGTCACCAGGTGGTCGGAAGAAGGGTTTAGAATGGAACTCACCCACAAAGAGAGACCCAGGCTGTGGTCCCCACACCTTCAGGGTGGCAGCCAGACTATGGGGCCCCAAGCCAGAAGCGAAGGGGTGCAGGGAGACTGTGGTGGGAAGGCCTCGGGCAGTACCAACTGAGGGCAGGAGCAGATGTGGGCAGTATGTAGGCAGCTCTGTCCCACCAGGCCATGGCTCCTCACTGTGGGCAGGCTGCACTGGTGCTGCTCCCCCCAGCCTGCACGAAGATGTGGGAGCCCAGAGCTGCTGCCTCCCCCCTCCCTCAGCCGCTTGCTGCTAATTAAACCCCTCAGCATCTGCCGGCGTCTCCATGGCAGCGGCCGAGTGCATCGCTCAGCGCTGGGTACCACTGGGCTGATTAATCCCTGCAGCGCAGGCGCTGCCGCTTCTGCTGCTGGAGATGGCAGCTGTGGGCGAAGGTGCGGGCACCCTGTGGGGCCCCGGCACAGCCACAGCACCCCCAGAGCCTGCCTACTGCCACCACGGGCATGGCCACCAAGCCGCAGGAAGCTGGCCTTAGCTGGCTTTCTCTCAGCATGCTGGGGAAGGTGTTGAGGGCAGCAAGGGGTATGTTGCCTGCAGCCCCAGCCCAGTCCATCCCAAGCTCCCTCTCCTTCCCAAATCATCACAGGAGCACCTGCACTGCAGCATCATGGCTTGTGGGGCCTCTGGGACTGGGTGGCCTCACTGCCTGCCCAGCGCCGGGCGGCAGCACCTCCCGTGGGGGTACTTACATGGCCCACTGCAGCTTCTCGTTCTTGATGGAGCCGTACAGTGCCTGCAGAGAGAAGAGAAGGGGCGTCAGCAGGAGACTGGTGCCAAGATGGGGGGCTGCTCCAGGGAACAGAGAAGGTGCACCAGACTGGCTCAGGGGTACTGGAGGTGAAGGTAATCCCCCGTCAGTTTGTCCTGGTCCAGCCCTGTCCTGGCTGGACTAGCTGGTGGACCTTGTTTTAGGGCTACTGACATCACTGTAGATACTGCTTCTCCTGGGTACCACGGGACCTGCAACCCCAAGCACATTCCAGGCATGGTGCTGGGGATGGGCCTGGCATTTTCTCCTTTCTTTCCCTTCCACTCTACCTCCTTGTGACAGTGCTACAGCGTTAGCAGCATAATGGTGAGGCACATCAAACATTTCCAAGTGCTTGGGAGAGCTGTTTCTCCCCACTACAAGGTGTTCCAGGCTGGTAAAAGCAACAGCATTCAGGAGGCCTGAGTCCAAGGAGAGCAAGCTTTTGGGATGGACTTTGATGGTGCCTGCCTTCACCCTGCTCAGTGGGACCTCAGTCTGCTCCAAGGCCCTCAGCAGCTTCATGACACAACAGACCGTAGCCAGCAACCCTGCTGCTGTCAGCCATCTGCCCTGGGCTAGCAGAGATGGGCTCATGGCAGCACCCAGCACTCCCCAGCAATGCATTGCTCTCGCAGGAGCACACTTCAGCTTTGGGACAGACTTCAGCATGGCACTGGCCCAGCACTGGCAGAGACCCTGGCATGCTGTCATTCATGAGGCCCCCAGAGGACACTGTGGCTGGTCAAGGCAGGGTGGGCTGTTGCTGCTTGGAGTGGCTGTGGCCTGGCCCTGCCCCTCCACAGCACCCTCAAGCACCTTTCCCTCCTTGGGGACCCAAACACCACCAAGCTGAACAAAGCAGGACCCAGTGCCCATACTTCAGCACAGGAGCAAGACAAGCCTGCCTGCAGCAGGATACTCCAGGGCCCTGCTCCCAAGTGTTTGTTTGGTCCAAGCTGGGTACAAGCCAGCAGTGCTCAGTACAGTTCTGCAATCAGAGAGGCTCCAGAGAGGGTTTCAACACAGTGCTCACAGAGGGCTTTGGAGCACGATCTGGAAGGCATCATCCTCGGAGGAAAATAATTGAGTCTTGCACAGGCTGTTCATGCAGCTGTCAACATCCATCACTGGGCCGGAGACTGCTGCTGAGAGATCTTGCTGGTGGCTGAGAAAGTACAACTGGAGGCGTGTAGGAGCCTAGGAATGCTGGCCAGAACACAGGCCCCAGCGGTGTCTGGGGAAGGGACATCCATCACTCCCAAGAGGTGCAGCAGCCAGGATGGAGCAGGAACCCAGCTCCTCTTGCACTTTCCTGCTGGGGAAATGCTGGCAATAGCACCAGTTTGTTTCTTGAAGGAGGGAAGGGATCGTCCTAGTCTAGCAGGCAGAAACTAGGGTTCTCCTGGGAAGGCAGGATGCCTATAGGGGGGTTATGGCCTCAGAGCCTGAGAGAAAATTTGACTCCAGAACCATTCAAGCAGCCCCAGTGCTGGAGGGGCAGGATGCTGAGTTGTGAGCAGGAGGTACCCATCAGTGGGCTGGCAGCAAGAGGAGAAGAGAGACTTAAAGAAGAGCCTGGAGGGAAAAAAACAATCCAAAGCCTTGCAGAACATAACCTGGGAGTGGAGCAGGGGGTTAAGCAGGCATCTCAGAGCAATGTAGATAATAAGGAGTCACCATGGGAAACAGAAGAGAAGGGATCTTACTCACTGCCACGGATGCAGCTGAAAAATGCCGAAAACAAACGGACACAAAAAGGAGACTAAAAAAAACGGTACAAAGAAGTGGGGACTGGAAACGGCAGAAAAGCACCTTGGAAAGAGTGGGCAGAATGGGACAAATGGCTTGGCTTCTACCTGGCTCAGTGGCAATACAGAGAGGTGTCATCTCCCTGCCCTCAAGGAAGGGAGATGTGAGCCAGCTGAGCTGGGACTTTGGAGGGCAGGGCAAGGTGCAACACTGGAGAGGACCCCAGCCCCATGCAGGGCTTGCAGGAGGATTACTGCTAAATGCAGAGTGAATGAACTGATACCAGAAGATGCTCGAGGAGTAATTCTGGATGGCACATTGCCGGATAACAGTCTGGCAGAGTACTGCATTACAAAAACCTGGGCTCTGTCGGCGAGTAATTCAAAGGCTGAACAGCCGTGCGGCTTTCAAAAGCTCCAGCTGCCCTGCTACAAGCCCTGACAGCACGCCACCAAGCCCATGTCCAGCAGGGGCTGCCAAGTACCCCAACTCAGAGTCAGGGAGCAGGGCTTGCTCAGCACTCCTGTGCAGGGAGACAGTGAGAAGCAAACAGGGAGACTGTGGGGATTGAGAGGGCAATGCAAAGCTTTATGTCTACACTTAAATCCTGCCAAGACTCTGCTTGGCTAAATGCCAATCCCAGCCAACACCAATCTCAGAACAAAGCTGATGGACTCAGCCCTGGTCTTAGCTGAGAAGATGCACTCCAGCCACAATGCCCACCCTGCTGTTCTGGTACTGTACCAGAACAACTGCCCGTCAGTCCACTGAACTGTGTGCTCTTTGGTGTACAGACTGTTTCTGCTGGGGAAGCATGGGATATGCAGGCTCCTGAAGCCTAACTCACAACCATGTCAGCAGAGACCAGAGACACCAAACCAGCAGGTCCCTCTCCAGGTTCTCTTTGCTCTGTGGTTTGATTCCTCCTGGGCCGAAAGGACAGCACCTCTTGGTATCTCTGCACTTGCAAGCACTGCCCAAGAGAAAGCTGGGCACTGGCCAAATGCCACTATGGACGACCCCAAGCATGGTTGGGGTTTTTTGCCATTGTTGAGTTATGAGCTCACTGCTGCAGCATGCCAGGCCAGCCAGCCAGCTCTGCCCTAGACATGCGCAATACTGAAGAGACCTAGGAATATACTGTCCCAGTGGGATTTCTAACTGAATCAACAACATCTTTCTTTGGTGCCCTCGCTCCCAAAAGCAGGCTGAGAGGATGTCCTGGAGTCCTGCTATAGCAAATGTCTCAAGGAGAGGTGAGGGGCTGCACTGGGCAAGAAGCAGGTGGCTCTGATGCTCCAGCCCAGCCATAGTGCCAGCCCTGCTGGGGACAGCCCTATGGGAGCAGGGCAGGGAGAAGACAGCCCCCTTCAACTCCTCAGCTCAGACCAGACCAGAGGCAAGATTCAGTGGTGGTTTGGGGAGCTGGGTAACAAGCTGACCTGGACACAGCTTTGGCACAGGATTGTACTGAGGGCTGTAGCCCAGCACTCAAGTAACAGATGAAGGTTAACGCAGAAATTTAGGCATCTGGATAAAGGGTTTAACCCTATCTGGAGTGCCTCTTTTATGCGGCATAACTCTTACAGACACATCTCCTTTCCAGTCTGCTAGTTCCTGTGCTAAACAACACAGTGCTCAGCTCTCTGCGCAGCAAGATGCCCTGTGCATGTCAAGGCTCCCCTTCCTCTTGCCAGACCTGTGACCATCCACGAGTGCATGACATTCTTCAAGACAGACTTCACAGCCACCAAACACCCTCCCTGCAGTCATTCTCCCTCTCTCTGTGCATGGCAGCATTTCAGTATGAGAGGTCAATTGCTGGCTTTCCCCAACTTTTCCTTAGCAAAATATCTTCTCTACACCCAGCCACAAAGCTCTGTGAGGTCCCCCAGGCACACAGACACCCCCAGCTCTGCAGATACAAACAGCTGGGTCAGATCAGGGCTGTACGTTAAATGGAACTGTACCTATGTTGGGTCAGTAATTCACCTTGGCAGCCCTCCCTACACCGTCACTGCCTGTACAGCACGTACAACCCATGCTCAAGAACAACTCATCACCTGGCACACACCAGCCCCTGCTGCGCACATCCCGTGTGTCCCTCCTCCCCTCCACTGCAGAGGGGCTCCAGTGTGTACAGAGCAGAGTGACTTGGGAACAGACTTTTTTCCCTGTAGAATGGGCTGCCACTGGGACAGTGTCCTGTGCATCACCTTCCACCCTGCTGCAGTCAGTAATGGACAGCTGCCTATCCCAGCCCCATACTTTCAACTCAGTAACATCTAAGCTGCACCAATCTCTTTGAAAATATTTAAAACCTTCCTTGCCCAGGTAACTATTACTCCCAGGACAGCAGACCCCTCTATCCCTCCCAGCACAGCCCCACAGCGCGGGAAGCAGCGACCGAGCATCTCCCAACTGCATGTTTCCAACCGAGTGCGTCACAACTTAATGCTGCCCCCAGACCGTACTGCGCTATGACAGCATCGCGGCTTGGCACGGCCCCGATGGCCCCACCGGGCTTGTTCTGGCCACGGGGGCGGCCCAGGTAGCTCTGGGGTACCCCTGCCTGCTCTGCCCCAACCTGTCTGAGAGGAGGGGGACGACGTAGACTCTTCTCCCGCTGCTACACGAGAGCAAGGCACCCGACCGAGGCAGGACGCGCCCAGAGACAGCCTGTTCGCTTCTTCCCACCCAGGACCGATGCGCACCAGCCTAACATCTCCAAAACGGATGCCGGCTCACAGCGAGCAAGCTCTTGGCAGTAAAAAGCCCTTTTTTGTCCAGGCTGCCACTCCTTTCTCTCCAGCTCCGCTCGGCTGGGAGCCGGGGCTGCAGCACTGTCCCTCCGCGCTGCCTTGCGGCTCTCCCCGTCGCCCAGCTGGGTGCCAGTCTGCCCTGGCCGGGCTGGCACGGCACGGCACGGCACGGCGCAGCTCAACCCTTGGCAGGGAGCCCGCAGAGCTTGTCACTTATGCTAAGCTGGAGGGCTGGTCCCAGCGGTACGGCTCTGTCCTGGATTCCTCTTGCAGCGATGTTTTCGAGCAAGCGTTGCTGTCAGACCACGGTAAGCGGCGCAATGTCACCCAGGTCTTGCCGCGCTCCCGCAACCCCTGTGCTCGGGGTCGGATGCGGGAAGGACGGCAGGGCTGGGGAGGGGATCCTCGGGCGGAGGGGCGGGCTGGTGGGGGCCCGGCTCCGCAGAAAGCAGGCAGGAGAGGGAGACGGGGCTGGCTGATCGCTACATCCATACCAGGGCTGAGGCTCTTCCAGCGGGCGGGACGGCGGCTGTCCGGGCACGTCCGCCTGCCCATGTCCCCGCCGGGGCGCAGAGCGCTGCGCATCCCTCCGCGGAGCCACCCGCTCCCCCGGCCCGCCGCTTACCGGCTTCTTCTTGCGACGGTTCTGGAGGCGGCTGACCACCAGGTCAGTGTAGAGCACCGGCTTGAGAGTGCGGGAGCGCTGGGGCCAGCCGTAGCAGAAGGTCTCCGCGCCGCGGTAGTTGCGCCCGTAGCGCACCGAGCACATGGAGCGGGACCGCATGCGCCCCGCGCTGCTGTTGATGCTGTTGACGCCGATCATCCTGCCGCCGGCGGCGGGGGGGCGGCGGGGCGCCCGGCGGCCCTGCCTGCCCTGCCCTGCCCTGCCCGGCCCTGCCCTGCCGCCGCGGCCGCTCCGCCGCCGCCGCCTGTTGAAGCGGGGCCGGGCCGGGCCGGGCTCGGCGGCGGCTCCCGACAGAGGCGGGGCCGCCCCGCCCCGCCCGCCGCAGCCAATGGCGACCCGCGGCAACCGGCCGGGCCGGGCCGAACCGAGAGGCTGGCGGCGGGCACCCCACCCGCGGGGACGGCATCTCACCCGCGGGGACACATCCCACCCGCGGGGATAGATCCCACCCGGGAGGACAGCATCCCACCCGGGAGGACAGCATCCCACCCGGGAGGACGGCATCCCACCAGTGGGGACAGATCCCACCCGCGGGGACAGGTCCCACCCGCGGGGACAGCATCCTTGGTGCTGATGCCACGAGAGTTGATGGAGCTGCCCCCGCTGCATCAGCTGGCCGTCCCTGCCTCCTCTCTGTGGAGGTCCAGCAGGTGGCTGGACCCTCCTGGGCTCTTGTGGGGCTGCGGTGGTGGCATCTTCTGGGCTCCAGGGGCTGGGTGGCATCTCCACTCGGTTCCATCTGGGCAGGCTTCAGAGCTGCTGCTGCAGCCCTGTCCACCCCAGAGTCCTATAAAGCTGGTAGGAGATGGGTCCAGTGGAGATGTGCTCAGACCTTCCATCTTTAGTGCCCACCCCAAGGTTAACACTCCTGCCTGTCCCTCACAGGTCAGGCAGTAGCTAGAGCCACCCAGCTGGTTACAGGCAGGACGGAGATGCTTCAGGCAGCTGCTCCTGTGAAGATGCAAAGAGCTGGGCATCCTTGCAGAAGGCCAGGATCGATGCGTAATTTAGTTAGGCTTGACTGAGCAGGAGATGCAGCCAGTGGAGAGGGGGAAATTTTCCACTCTATCCTAACTGCTTGGCATAGAGATCACTGGGCACAACTTGTGAGGGAGGGGGCATGGGTGCCTGGCACATCAGATGCGTTGGGCTGCCCCTGAGGCTGGGGGGAACCAAGGGAGCTGGGGCAGGGCAGCATATTGCTCCCAGGGGAAACAGGCAAAAAAAAATAGCCTGAGGGATTAGACTGAGCAAGCGTTTCTGTGATTATAGCTCAGAGGTGGGAGCCAGGGCTTTCTTCCCACATTGCTAATCACTTACCCAGCACTCTGAGCGTCTGAGCCCTGCTGTTGTGCCTCCAAGCTGGAAGGTGGGGGCCCATCCTACCTTCCTCCCCCGAGGACCCGACTGCATTGTCAGGCTTAATTCATTAACATCTGTGACGTGCTCTGGGCTTCTAGGCTGGAAGGCAGCACAGATTTGCCTCACTCCTGCAATTGCTAAGCAGTGACGGGGAGAAATTGGGCCTGATTTAGTCCTACTGCTTTTCTGCCAGCCAGTAAAGCACAAGGTTAAACTAAAAGAGTAAGGAAGATGGGAATGAGCTAAGGCTCCACAAAGTGATCAATCTTGTAAAGGTCAAATCCACATCTGAAATATAACAGACAACCAGCAACAGTGAGTGAAATCCCAGGGGGCCTGGGCTAAAATCACACTGTCAAGAGAAAAGCAACATCTCAAGAGCTAACCAAAATACCACCAATTCCAGGATGACCTGCTTCACCTCCTTCCTTCTGTATGGGCAGTGCCTTCATATGGCCACAGGAGTTCAGGTCCAAGCCTGCAGATGCAGGCATCTTCAGGCATGGCATTATATGGGTTCTTACATCCCTGGCATGGCTCCATGCCTGAGGGAGGGAAGGTAGCCGTTTCTGCAGAGTATAGTTCTCCAGAGGAGCTTCCAGAGCCACAGGAAAGGGTTTCCAGCAGCAGTGCCAGTAAGGCATCACTGCCTTAGCTCCAGCAGCAGTGCTGTGCAGGGTATGGTGAAGCACTGTCAGTGAGGGGGATGTGGTGCTCAGCTGTGAAAGCTCTTAAAGTGTTTTCATTGCTTCTGCATAAAACTGGGATTGTTTACATGTATTAGCTAGTAGCAGATAAAGTTCTCATCTGACTCAAGCTGCCACAAGCTCTCAGGCATCACGCTGTGTTTGTCTTGGGACTCCCCCTGCAGCCAGAGACAAGAGAAGTGCTCAGGCTTCCTGTGGGTCTATTCCTGATGGTGTCCCCAGAGTCAAAGGGGACAGTGGCCTTGTGCCCCTGCAGCCACCTAGGTCCTGTCTTGCTGCCCCCATTCCCGGGCGGTGAGATTCCCTGTGGACGAGAGCCACTTCCAGCCCTCCAGCTTCGAAGTTCGAGCGGTAGCAGCCTGCACTATCTACCTAGGTAGGCTTGGAAGAGCCCCCAGGACCTTTCTTCTGTGCTGCTGGAGCTGCCCAAGACCCAGCCTTGAGCTTTGGGAAGCTTCTGCAAAGCCTGCCAGCCCTTCCTCTCTCCTGCTACCCTTAGGAAATGCATGTGCTCCTGGAGCACTAAAATTAGCCAGACAGCTGTGTGGCACGCCTGCACAGGAGCCTCAGTCCCCAAGCACAGCCTACCAGCTAGGTCTGCCAAGGAGGCAGCATCCTACCCAGGCTAACAGGGCTAGTGAGCTTGTCCCCATTTGTCTGCTCCCTCAGCCTGTGTGGGGACCAGAGCACCAAGCAGCCAAAAGCACTGGGCAGAAGGGAAAGAGGGTCTTCTCTGGTTGAGCCTGGCAAAGGCTGCCCAAGAGAGGCACAAGCTCTCCTTGCCAGTCCTCCCCCTGGCACAAGCCAACAACACTTTCCCCATCTCACCTGCCCTGCGGCCCCACTCTGCCTTGCACAGGCAGGGGGTTCCCCAAGTGGAATGGTGTTTCAGGTGAGGAGCTGCAGCCTGCCCCATGTGAGGTTTCTCACACTGCCTTTTACTCCCCCTTCCCAGCATGGCTTCTGTACAGAGGCGGCTGAAAAGCGGCGGTGGGAAGCACCGCAGCTGCAGAGGGAACGGGCCATTTTTAGCAGAGCAGCCTCCCAGCTGCTGGGCCGCGGGCAGAGCTGTGTGGGGCTGTGCTGCAGCACTGCAGCCTCCCCCACTCCCTTACACCCAGCAAAGGTCTTGGCCCCTGCCTATAAGAGAAAGCCTGTAGCTTTGTGGCACTTCCTCACTATCCTATTTCCCAGTGATCTGACGGGGTAACTTGATCTCACATGTTTAAACTGCTGGTACTTTTAGGGGTGAAGTTGAACAGGAACAGGGCAATGCCTCAAGTGCTGGTAGCCCACTGTGGGGCACCAGGGGTGCAAAGGGTGTGCACTAAGGGGTCTGTGGAGCTTGGATACTCCAAAGTGCAGTAGCACTGAAGGGCAGGGGTTCAGGGTCCATATTTTGGATGTTTCCATCCATTTTGGGTGCTTAAAGCCTTTTATGGAGCTGGGTTTAAAATGATAGGAGAATTTTTCCTGAGTAACTCCTTTTACTGGCGAAGCGTGGGCTGAGAGGGAGGACAGCCCTATTGAGAACTGCTGGTAACCCCTTAATGATGGGGTGAGCGACACAGCCAGGAATAGACCCACAGAGGCTGAAAAGGGAGCTCAGCTTTTCACCCTCTGTTGCCTTTTTTCCTCAACCACCTCCCCCCATTGTAGCTCCAGCACCCTGTGGGAACCCATTTTCCACATCATGAGTATTTTCCAACTGTAGCGCTTCACCAACAGCAACGGTTTCTGCCTGGCAGACCCCATGGGATCTAAGCCTATTCCCAGGGTCTAAGACAGGGAGACAGCAGCTCAGAACACCCTCCTGAGAACAGGCGATGCTAGAGAAGCACAGCAGTCCAAGGCCAGAGGTGCTTGCTGAACACTGCCCTCCCTGGCCAAGTCCCTCTGGGAAATGGGTTAGGCAGGGAGAAGGCAGGAGACTCTCAGTCACACCAGTGTGGTGAGTTCCCAGCTTCAAGGTTTTAACCTGTAGCCCACCATCCCCACTTCCATGCCTTGCCCATGTCACCTCTGCCACCAGAGATGGCTCCAGTCCCAGGGCCTGGCCAAAGCTTTGGGCTCCAGTGCTTCAGGGAGTCAGGAAGGGCTGAGTACCATTGTGATGATGCCATGAAGCCTCTGGCTGCAGCTGGGCAAACCAACCTTAGCAAGCTGCCCCATGTCTGTGGGAGTAAGCTCCCTTGCCTGTGATACCAGCACAGCAAGAGCACTGAGGGAATCAGGACCCCAATCGGAGCTCCAGTGTTCCTCTGGGGGAACAGGACAGCCCATGTTCCCCTCAGCAAGGCAGGGGGAAAACTGTAGGCCCGGGGACCATCACTGTTCTTGCATGTTAATGCATCTTGCATTCATAGCATCCCAGTGTGATCCAAGTGTGATTCATAGTATCCCCATGTGATCCAGCCCAAAGCTCTCACTTTTGCTCCTCCTGCTTGGCTGGCCAGGGAGAACAATTGAATTTACCTTGAGCAAATCCTTGGGGAAGTCAGTGCCTCCATTGAGTCCCTCCAAGTTGCCAATGAAGTCAGAGCAGGACATTCTCTTCCCAATATTCTGGGGGAGCCAGGGGGAGAGAAATGTGGGGGTTACCTTTGGGACAGAGATCAGTAGTGGCTGGAGCAGGTCCCACAGCCCAGGAACAGACACCCATCTCTGCAGAGGGGTGAGGGACCAGCCAGGTATCAGGGAGGCTGCTTGCAGGTATGGGGAAGCTGCTGTCTTTACATAGACTCCAAGAATTTGAAATAGTCTCCCCACTCCCGATGGCAGCTGATTTTGGAGTCTCATTCCCACCTTCCCTCCCTGTCCACTTTTCTCTTCTGTCCTCATCCCACCTCTACATTTTCCAGCTCCTCAAGTCTCCCCCAAAGCTCCCCCCTCTCCTTCACCAGCTCCTCCTCTCATTCACCCTGTCTCCTCTCTCCTCACCAGGCACGTTAAGGGTGACCAGTGCTTGTGGACCCAGGGTCCCATGCCTTTTGCTCATGTGGTTCTGTCCTTGCAATTCCGCACTCTTGCCCCAGCACCTATGGTTCAGGGTGATGGGCTCAGACAGGGGACAGACTGGGACAGTGGTAGTGTTAACTTACATGTCCATGCAGATCTGTGTTTAACAGCATCAGGGCACAGGTGAGGGTGTGGGCTCCATCTGCAGCACAAGCACAGGACAGGAATTAGAGCCCCCGGCTCAGCCCTGCAGCTGGTGCTCCAGACCCTTGGCATCTCAGGCAGGGCACGGGAGCTCTGAGCCTCCAAAATAGGCCTGAGCCCTTTCCTCCTGCCCCGGGCACAAGGAGCACACAGCAGTCAGTGTAGTGATGACAGCATGAGGGCAAGTAGGTAGGAGGTCGCTGAATTAAAGCTGGCCCCAAACCTGAGCATACAAATTCCCTTCCAACCCTGCAGCCCCTACAGCCAGGCAGTGATGCTGTAGCTAATCCTGCAGAGCTCCTAGCATGGCAAGATAGGATCAGCACAGCCCTCTGCCAGCCAGGCAACCCAAACCTCACCTGTCCCAGAGCCAGCTCAGAGCAGACTCAGCAAGTGAGCACACACAGGAGAGGTGCAAAGACATGAAACAGTACAAAGTGAGTATCTGTGCTCCCCAAGTGCCAGGTACATGGGTTTTCTCACTTGGACATTCCCTGACCTGAGGGTCTGAGAGCTGAGGTCTATTTGGTGAGGAGGGCCATCTCTTGCTTCCTGTGCTAATCTGCTCAAGGTCAGAAGTAAGGATGGGTTGAGTCCTAATTATGCATCATCCAACCAAAGCAGGCTTAAAAAAAAAAAAAAACCTAAGCAGCTGTCATTTGAGGGAAATGACATCTCCGTAACCAGGGCTATCTTCTAAGGTGTCAGTATAGGCTCTCAGTTTGCTCTCCAGTTTCAGTTTGAGCATCTCAACTGAGCTGACAAACACACAGACTCCCTTGAAATACAAATACACACACAGAGACATGTACAGTTTCTTACCTTCTGAAGGGATGGCATTGGGATTACACTCATAATAGCGCTGCGAGAAATGAGCCAGCACTCGCTCTCGCTCTTGCGTCTCTCCCATCAAGGCCAGCTCTTTTAGAAAGGATCTGAAAAAGCAGCAGAGGTGTTGGTCACGCATGAAGCCCACCAGCAGCTTCTCCAATCCCCCTTGCTCAGGAATGGAACTGTTCTTTCTGGTTTGGAGACCCCCCCTGTGTGCTGAATGAAGCCCCACTGTTTCACATCCCTCCCTCCCAATCCACTGTGGGACTCTCCTCCAAGCCCACATCCTGCTGGCACATTGCAGAGACCTACAGCCAGTCCCAGGAGCTACACCAGGAAAGGAGGTGGGGGTAACAACAGAAGAATTCGAGTTCAAGACCTGGAAAGCCAGGCCTAGGTGAACCTGACTGTCATCCGACTGCACTGACCATTGAGTTAAGACCGGGGATGCACTTTCTTGATTGTGTGGCTGAGAGATCACCTTGGGAGTCACCCTCTCCTGTTTAAGAGGTAAGAAGATCTCCAGCTGGGGAGTCACAGATTCTGCCTGCTTGTGCAGATCTCTGTGTGGTTGCAGAGCTGCAGAGGGCACAGTCTGTTGGGACCTCACTCTGGTGGCCACCACACACATGCACATGTACATACACTCAGCTCTGACCTGAGAGCCTGGTCCAGGCTCATCCCTGTGAACACGAAGAACTTCAGATATTCCCCTGCCACCATCCTGCTGAATTCATTGCTGAAATAGAAAAGGGGGAGAGTAAGAGTGGGATCAACCAAGCTGTGGGGACAGCCAAAGGCACACAGGAGTTGGGTGGATTCTAGGAGGTTGGGAACTCCCCAGGGTTGCAGACGGTGTGCTGAGGACAGACACACCCCACAATCCCATGAAACTCAGAGAAGTCACCCACAAATCCAACAGGAATACTGGGTATGTAAGACAAAAAGGAGAAACTAGAGCTGGAAGGGCTCATGAGAGGTCAGCTAGCCATCCCCCTACCCTAACCCTCTACTGAAGCATCCAAGATGCAGTCAAGATAGGAAGGTACCAAAATCTGAATGTCTCTTAGGTTTTAAGACCTTCAGAGGTAACACCTGCTGCAGATGTAGCAGTCATGGGCTGTGAGGGCTGCCAGCTGTTCCCTGCCAGCCTGGCACCCCGCAAGGGCAGCAGCTGTGGGTGCACTGCAGGCACAGGTGAGACCCTTGCACAACGGAACATTCCTTGCTAATACCCACACGTACTTCTTCCCCAAGTGGCGAGCCACATCTGCTTTTTTAAAGCCATCCAGGTTGTAGAGCCTCTTGGCCAGGCGTTTGGCAGCCTCCAGGTCAGCCTTGTGCCCATTGGAAAGGGTGTCTGTGCTGCCCAGGACCAGATGCTCCACGCTGTCCATCTCCGACTCCGAGTCTGAAACCAGCTGGCTCTGGGGGTGGTCACTGCAATGGAAAGGGGCACTCCACATTAGCCTACCTACAGATCCTCTGCTTGTTCAGCTTCTCAGGAAATGCAGATTCCTCACCCTGCTTTGGAGACTCACTACTCACTGCTGGGACCCAGGATGAACAACACTGGTCAGAGACACTCCAAGGTTGTGGCTGGGAGCTAAAGGAAGGTTTAGGGATGCAGCTAGAGGAGAGGTGGGGCGATGGAACAGCTCCAGTGACAGATGACAGGATCAAGACACCCAAATCCACATCCAAACTGGATGTACAGCTGCTCCAAAGTCCCCCACTCTGAGCCTGTGAAACTGTATGTGTGGGCTCAGGCTCTGCCAAGCTCGGCTGTAGCAGAGACTTGGAGCAGAAACATGTGCACATCACATGCTGTCCTACAGATCCACACTCGTTTTTTAATCTGGACAAACTCCTCATGCTGCTCTCAAGCACAGTTTCTACCCGAGACAAGACAACTGTAATTTCTTCGTTCACCTTTTCCCACTCACTCACTTCAAAGCACTACACAGACGGCAAAGCCGAGGCAGAGCATGAAGATGAAGGAAAACCCCCCTGGCCTCCCAGCTCACAGTGGAGTGTACTGTCTTCTCCAGGCTACCCATCAGCTCTCAGCCCACCATGCCTTAAATGGCCACGTTAGGAGACACTCTTGGCTTGGCCCCCAAAGCAATCTGACTCAGCCATGCAGAAGTTATCCCAACTAAAAGCTGGTTGAATCTAATCAACAAGGAACGTTAAGCAACTCTGACCTCGCCCAAATTTTCTGGCAGCCCTTGCAATGTTCCAGTCTGATTTATTTTTAAAAGTCTCTAATTGAGTTTTAAGAGGCCTGCTCTCCTGAGCCAATTACCCGGGCCAATCTCCTTGAGGCTCTGCTTCTTTCAAGAAGGACAAGCCTCCTTTCTGCTCAGTGCTGCCTACCCCAGGGGAGCCCTCCGCAGCACTGACAGGCGTGTTAGCGTCCTGGGGGGCTCCCCCAGCTGATGTGCAGTGGGGGAAGCTGCACTGCACTCAAACCTGTGGGTCAGGCACTTCCCTGGCAAAAGCAACTCCAATATTCTGCAAGTCCTTGGGGAGATGTACTTTGCTCGGACCACCGCTGAGCTCAGCAGCGCCAGGCGGTGATTATGGTAAGATGTGGATGGGTGGCCCAGGGCAGATCTGTGCCCACTTGGCTTCAGTCCTCTCCAGGGAGCCCATCCATCAACCCATGCCATCCTGGGGGAAGCAGCCACGAGAGTGGTCACAAGGTCACTAGCAGCTCACCAGGTCTGAGTCCATCTGCTCTGAGGAGCTGTGCTGAGCAGGCAGCTTCCAGCATCCCTGTCCGCATCACCAGCACACCCCATGCTGTGTGCAAACCTCCAGCCTGCCTAAAAAACTCTTCTCCTCCCAAAACAGAGCCACATCCAAAGGTGCAGCTGGCATGGGCCCTGGTGCCTGCTGCCCTCCAGCTGTGCCTACACTGTCTGGCAGAGCCTAAAGCTGACCCGAGTGCTCGACAGCAGAACAGGCTGGGTGCTTCTGGGCCAGTGCTGGGCACACACCTCGAGCCCACTTCAGCTCCTTGTGTGGCTGCAGTCACTGTGACCTCAACCAAGGATAGAGGTCACAGGCTCTTTTCTTCCCAGAAGCAGAGGAGACAAATTCATTCCAGCAACTGGCACCTGCCAGCCATGGGCTGCGATGACTGTATTTTTTGCTAAAACTCTTCATCTGCTATCACAAGGGCACAGGCACTGTTCCCTTCCCAGCCCAGCAGCTCCAATGGTGCTTTTCCAGCCAGAGGCTGAGCTACAAAACCCAAAGCCACCCATACCCCAATTGCACCTCCAGAGCAGGAGGCTGCTCAGTCACCCTCTGAAGATCTTTTAATTCTTCTCAACCACCATCAGTAAAACTCCTGATATGCTTTTGGACCTCACCAGTCCTGCCTGAGAGCTGTCCTCCCTCACATGGTTGGTTCCTGAAGCAAACAGGGACAAACCCAGAGCTCTGAGTCTTCCCCCATGACCTCTCTTCCCAATCTGTGGTCCTCAGCCTTTCTACCTAGTGCTGAGCATCCAGGCATGGGGCCACTTACAAAATCTGTCTTGTCCTTCAAAACCTCTATGTCCCTGCAGGCTCCTAACCTGTGACTGCAATTCTTGCCTTGCTTCTTGTAACGGGCATGCAGTGATCTCAAGGCTTGGGTCTCAAAGTAGCTCTACCAGCGGGATCCGCTGTTCCCTCCTTCACCAAGTCCCCACATTGATTTGAGGTTTTACATCATAAAACATAACCTTGCTCTCAGAATGAGGCACAACCCAACCATGCCATGAAATAGGTTTTCTTCCATCACTCAAGCCACTCTCATTCTGTTAAATATGGACAATCAGCCTCAGTAGACTCAGAGTGCCCCCCTTGTGGCACCTGTCTGTCACCACTCAATGCCCCAGCTAGCGTGGAGAATGTGCAGCTTAACAGAGAGAAAACCAAGAGGTCAATCCTCAAGCAAATGGAGAGCAGAGCAAGAGACATGTCTATGTCTGAGGCAACTGAGACGATGCTAATTTTCTTGCCAATGAGCTAATGTCTCAGAGTGGTTGTTTTAGTGTACTTTGTAAAGTGACATTCTAGTTTGGCTTGAAGAAACAATGAGATAATAGTTTTTACATTAGGTACACACTTAAGGAACAAAGATCAAATTCGGTACTGCACAAGTATCCTCAGACTGAAATAAGTCATGCCCGAGCAGACCCAGTGCTGGTTCATCCCTCTCCCTGCTGCCACCACTCACATCATCTGGAGCACAGGTCCCCCTGTCACCTCAGAGGTGTTTGCTAGAGAGCCCAAGTCCCCTGACACGCTATGTCAGCCACAGCGAGGCACTTCTGGGGGTCTCTGCAAGGAAGGCATGTAGTCCAGATCAGGGTTTGCCCTGGGACAGAGGCTTTTCACTGACCATCTCCCACTCTAGCTCAGCAGAAGGACCACGTTGTGTTTCCAGCCCTGGGGAGCTGCTGCAGGCCCATGGTCCTGCTCAGGGCCACCACACCACACACATTCCTTCTTCCAGGCCAGATGCTTGTTCAGGGCCCAAATGTTCCTTCTCAGGGCTAAATACCCCTTTCTTTCCTGGAGCTGGTTCATCATCTTACCCCCATACTTCTCCTCTGGCCAACATCCTGGAGCCCAGCAGCAGAGACCACAGCACATTCCCTGGCTGCAATGCACTGTGTCACTGCAGGAATCCTGATATCCTCTCCACCTTGACACCATCAACTAAACTCACTCAGCACCACATGGCTGCCACCAACCAGGAACAAATCTTCTTCCCTGGATGTGAAACAGCCATAAGGCACTAGCTCTGCAAAACTAGGACTGACCTCCAGCTCCTGGCTGCCAGCAGCAATGTATCTGCATGGTGGAACTCTTCCCACACTGTACCTGCATGGTGGGATCCTTCCTGCACCAACAATCTGTCCCCGGGAGCTGGAGAGGAGAGACTCCCTGGAAACAGGCTGGGACCAGTAGCCATTGGTTTCAGCTGGGGGTGCTCAGCTGAGCTCCTGGGCTGTCCAGATCCTGCCTGACACATTTCCAGGTGAGACACCTGCTGTAGGAAATGCAAGACCTTCAACCGCAGTCCAAATGCCTCTTGCTCCCCAGATGAGGCTGGTTTCATCCTGCACCATGAAGGGACATGGCAAAGAGCCTGGTGCAAATCCACAAGAGACACATGCATAGGGCAGAGCAGCACTCTGCTCTCAGTTCCCAAAGCCCCACATGCAGGGCTAGGTGCCCAATGCCTCCGCCAAGCAAACCCAGCCTGCCTAATGTTGCTGCTAAGAATGTACCAGACCGGATCTTTGGCTGAGCTAAATAAACGCAGCTCCCTCCATCGGTCTCAGTGGAGCGACTTTGATTTATGACAGCCAAGATCTGGGCTGGTTCATTCCTTGCAGAATTGAAGTTAGGGCTGGGAGGACACTTGAAGGTCAGCCAGGCCAGCCTCTAACCATAGGCGGGGCTGGTGCTGCTTTCTGGCAGCTGTTGAGTCCAACATGGTCCTCAAATCACCCAGCCAGAGCAGTACCCACCAGCATTACTGCTGACAGATCCAGGCAGGACTGAACTTTGGGCAGCTGTGCCCTTCCTCAGTCCTGTTTCTCTGCAGACTTCCAGAACCTCTCCTGCAGCACTAGCCCTCTCTGGAGATGTCTACCTGTCCTCCATCACCCCATCCCACCAGCTCCTCTTGTGAGGGACAGAACCACTCCTGCAGAGGACAAGGACTGACACTGCAATCCCACCAAACAATTTCTGGAGCCAGCTGAGAGCCTTAAAATCCAGTTACTCACCTGCTGGGTGAAGGGTTGTCTTCTCTTTCAGAGACAAAGATGCCATGGGGTCAGCGCAGGAAAACCTGGGTCTCTAACTAAAGCCACCCTATGTAGCCCCCCCGCTACCAAAAACCCAGCCACCTCAACCCATGACACAGACTCTTGGGCCAAGCCCAGCCTAGGGGCTCTGAGTCAGATCTGAAAACTTAAATTAACACCTGACACATGGGGCTGCATCCCACAGGTATGTGCTGCTGCTCGTGCCTCTGCAGGCAGACTGCCATCCCCTGGGATCCACTGTCCCCATCCTCTATGCCATGGAGGGCTAATGCGTCCTATGTCCTCGCTCCTGCTGCCTTCATGGCTCAACATGGAAATGCATGGGGGAACCCCCCCCCCAGGCTTGTGCTTCATTTCTTGCTGTGCCAATGCTTGTGGTGAGACCTCTTCATCCTGTTCTCTAGCCTTATTCCTCTACTGTGTTCCCACTCCAGCCCATCCCACACCTTCCTTCCCCTATCTCCATGCTTTCCTCATTGCCCTCCTTTCTCTGCTCAGCTCTCACCTTCAACCTCAAGCATCACACACTGAATCCACCCCACGGGGCCCCAAACTGGGCACAGCCCTTCTGGGCACCATCTCACCAGTTTGCCCAGTGCCACCTGGGAGCCCAGGCCAGGTGATAGACCTGCGCTGGACCCGGGAGGGGCACCGGCTCCCCGACCGCTGCAGTAACAAAAGGGACCTTATAAAGAACAGCAGCGGAGCTGTCTGGCAAGCCCCGCGCTCCAGCACTCGCCAGCGGCCGCGGTCTGGCAGGGACGCAGCTCTGAGTGGCGGTGCATCCTCCGCCCGGGGCAGCCCCAGCCCCGTGGGCTCCCCGCTGCTCCCACGCAGCCGCAGCTCCAGGGATGAGCTCTCCCTCTAGCGAGGCTCCGGGCGTGCTGCCTCTCTCAGTGCTGCCCCTCGCCGTGCTGCCTGGCCCTCTTCCCCAGGTGGTTTGCAGCCCCGTCTTCGATGCTGCCTCTCCTGCCTGCCCTTCCTCCGGTCCTACAGCAGGCGTGCCCCGAGGAGGTCCCGGCATAGCCTGCCCCGCTCGGGGGGCGTGTCACGTCCCCTCCCTCCGCGGGCAACCCTCAGGGACCGGCACCGCTGTGCCCGGGCCAAGGCTGGCTCCAGGGGAGTGAGATGGAAGTTGGGCAGCTGGATTTCAGGGGGCTTACACTCTCAGAGAGATGCAGTTTGCCCATTTACATCCCTTCGGGGCTGATGCCCCAGAGCCTGCATTGCTTTGCCTGTGGGCCGGCAGCCCCAGCTGCCCGTGTACAGGACTGGGCAAACCAGGTGATCTCCTGGGCACCTGCCTGCACCTGGCAGCTTGGCCAAGTCTTGCAATTTGGACCTGCAGTTGCAGAAGTCTGGTTGCCACCGCAGAAGCGACTCCCTGCAGTCCCCAGGGCTGTCCCAGCTCCTGCCCCGACATCTCGCCAGCACCGCATCTGTCCCTGGCCAGCCTCGCCTGTCCGGAGGGACCCCCCCAGCCCTGGGGGGCTATGCCTCCACACATGCTCTGTGGGTCAATGTCATAGCCACAGGAACAGACTGTTTTAACTGCAGCCCTCTGCTCAGCCAGAGCGGGGGACATGCACACCTTCACCTCCTGCCCAAATGGGGTGATAAACAACTCGCAGAGCCTCTGCCCCATGCTGGGGTGTGCCCACCACTGTGGAGTGCCCCGCGGGGGAGGGGGGGCGGGGAGGGTCTTCAGCCACTGCTTCCTCCCTTTCAATCTAGCCTGCTGCAGTAGGTGCATGCATCCCAGCACCCAGGGAGGCGTCTCTGGGTCTGCACTTAGACACACTTTCTGCATACAAGGTCAAGATAAAAGCGTGGTCTCAGACTATCGTGTGCCGAGGGACACCAGAGCCTTGGCATGAGCAACAAGGCTGTGTGAACCAAGGCCATGGGCTGCAGGGGACACCACACTTCCCCAGCAATGCAGGGGCATCACCGACTTGGCCATCCCTGACACCAAGAGAGGCAAAAAGTCACAGGATGCAGAGCCATCTCCAGAGCAGACCCCAACCCCAAGCATTGCAACAATGAACACCAAAGATTTTGGGGGGCACAAGGAGGACAACTGCAGGTCAGCACAGGCCCAGACCCACTGGTGTTCATCACCAGTCACCACATCACTCATACTGAAGCCCTGCAGCCTGAAGTCACCTCTGCCAAACCTCAGACTGACAGACAGTGTAAAGCACAGTCTCCACCGCAGAGTCCCCCTGCCCAAGGTCCCATCTGCACTGGCGGTAGCCAGTCTATACTGCTTGTGACTCTGCAGTGACCCTGGGCAGTGGCTAACACCTTGCTCTGGCCCTGCTGGCACAGGTAACGTTGCATTACAATGGCTGCAGAGGTTCCTTAGTTTTCCTCAGCAATTTCCATTAACTACCCCTTAGTGGGAGCATTACAAGGATACCCTCTGCTCGAGAAGATCAGCCTTGCCAGGCATCAGGATCTGCTGGTTCCAGCTCATGAGAACCTTTGAGCAATCAGCATAGACACTTCTTCCTCAAACTAAGTGGGAAACTTCAGCTTTGTGGTCAGCTCCACTCAGTCTAGAAAGCTGATGGCACCAGTGATGTGGAAGAGGAAATTTCTTGGACTTCTCCCTTGCCAGAAAGCCCTATGTCCTGAGTACTGACTCTGCAGATGATGGGCTGTCTCAGACCCTGGTGCCATATGCCTTCTCAGCCTAGTTCCTGTTCCCAGTCCCAATCTCCACTCCTTTCCACTGCACAAGATGGCAAATCTCACCCACACCTGCCTCTCTCCCCATTGCCTATGGGGACTATGAGGGGAGGCTCACTCCACACCAGGGAGGAGAGAGCTGGGCTGCTCCTTGCCGGGCTCTGTTCTCCCACATCTCATTTCTCATCATCTTTCCTGCAGCCTCTACTGGAGCCAGGGCACTGGCTCACCTGCTGCAGGGCTATTTAAGAGCTATGCAGGGACCTACTGATAACCAAGGGAATTGTTTCTAAATGGGGAAAGATAGTTGCCTGGGACTCTGCATGCATGTGTAACAGAAGTGAGTTTATGGTACACTGGGAAGACCAAGCCTTGGAGTCCCCAGTCCAGGGAGCACAGTGGAAGCTGCAGCTGGGTTTCCCCTACGTTCCCCTGCCACCAAAGGTAGTCCTGTTGGAAGAGGAGAAGACAAGAGGCTCAGCAAAGGTGGGCTCAGAAAAGATACAGGGCAGCTTGGGGGATACACAATACCCCTCCGCAGCCTACGCCCAGCGCTGCTCTGAAGCCTGAGCTAGGAGGGAAGCACAGTGCTGCAGAGTCCTCAGCACTGTCAGCATGCTCTGTGCTCCACTGACTATAAACCAGTGAGGAATAACCTCTGTTAAGCCACCTCATTGTCATTCCTGCTGCTAGCTGTGTTTGTCTTTGCACCCTCACATCTCCCTGTGCCCCTGTGGCGCTGTTGCTGTGGTACAATGGCATCCCATGGACAGTAAGTCAGATACTGTCCTCTCGGTTTCTCCAGGGTGCTTTGTTTCAGTCCCTTGCCTTGACAGAGGAATAGGAAGCAATTCTTCCTGCAGAGAGCACTGACCACAGCTGGATACCGCCACCCTTTGCTGCCTTGTATCTCCCAGACATGACCGGCTTTACAGCACAAACCCACCCTACAAGGATGGCACAGACTGTGACCAAGAGTCACATCAGTTTGGTGGTGAAAAGACCAAAGCCTAAGCCTAGAAAGTAGATGAAGGATTCAGGATGCTCTGGCATTGCACAAAAGGTCACTGAGCAGAGAGACCTTGCAGGGAGGCAATGAAAACAGGAAGGTCAGCACTGGCATGAATGAGACACCAGGTACTCCAATAGCCACCAACTCTGCAGCTAAATCACTGGACTGGATCTGACATCCAAGCCAGACCTGTCCACACCCCAGATGAGTGTGGAAAAGACGCAGCCTATCAAACTGCCACATCACAAGTGCTTCAGCAGAAGGAGTGCAGGAAGGTGTCTCAGCCTGGACATGGACTTAGATAGGGACAGGTTGGAAGTAGTGGGGCTGAGCTCCCCCAGCCCACTCGACCAGAGATCTCCCCAGGCAAGGGGCAGCCATCCTGAGCCCAGGTGCACGCAGGCTTGGAGCAATGTACAGGGAGCCTCTGGTGGGCTGTGCTCATCTCTGCCCTTCATATCCCAAAATAAACAAGGCTGAGGAGGTTCAGGAGGCCAGGACAGTAGCTCAAGAAACAAGAGGCTGCTACTCAGATGGGAAGGGATACAGTCCCCAGTAGGGAAAGGCTGTCAGATTTCCACTGGTAGTTAAATTCTGACTGGCCTCTCCCCAGAGCCACCATGGATGCTGGACTCTCCTGCAATGGAAACCACCACAGGACTGAAGTCCTGGGACTCCCTGCTTGCTTGGCTGGAGGAAACCTTACAGCCCTCTTGCACCTAAAAAGCTGGCAAAAATGAAAAAAGAGTTGTGTTCCCATCAACATGCCTACCACAACACCATGGTGATCACTGGCTTGATCAGCCACTGCCCAGAAAATCCAGTGCACACAGTCCTGACACTTCCCCAACAACACAAGTCAGACTCTGGCTGCAAAACAGACCTCAGCATTAGGCTCTACATCAAGCCGTAGTGGTCCAGCTGGACAGCAAGCAATTTTGGTCACTCACCTTGTGTTGGAGGCCAAGGGAGTACCAAAGCTGTCCACTGAGTGGCAAGGGCTGTGCCGAGCACCCTTCCGTCTTCTCCCCCGCTCCTCCTCCCTCTCTGTCCAGGGGGCATCTGTGGCTGAACTGGTCCCAGAGTCTGGCTCCAAATGAGCCAGAGGAGCAAAGTTCTCCTCAATCAGCTTGGCGCTGTCTCGGATTTGTCCCTGTATTTCTGGGGTGAGTGTTGGGAGGTCAAAAGTGAAAAAGGTCCCATGGGTGCGGGCCGGGGAGGAAAGGATGTCAATGGAGTCCAGGCTGGTGTAAGATGTGCCTTTGGCTCGATGGGACTCCATGATGGTCTCAAAATGCTTGCTGAAAGAGTCCATGCCATCCTTGGAGAGGCTGTGCCCTAGTAGGAAGGGCACTGGAGACTTGAGCATACCCTGTGTGTCTCGATCCATGATCCTAGAGGGAAAGAAAGTGAGAAGAACTGGTCATTGAGGAGCAAGGGATCAAGGCCCTGAAACAAAAGCCCACACGCTGCTCCAAAAGGAAACTGAGGAGGGCAGAAATCTCTTCTGAACATCTGTAGACCACCAAGGAAATGCCTCACCTGCCCAAGACATCATGGGAAGAGGGACTGGGCTGGCCTCCCTCCAGCCATATGCTTCTCCTTTAATGAGCCACAGATTTTTGTTCCTTTAGTGGCTCATCCTCATAAGAAGCTTATGAGATGGCTACTGCTCCCAATCACTTGGCTTGAGCTTAGATCCAATAAAGGGCTCAAGCACCAGAAGCAGGATGTGGTTCAGCTCCACTTCCAACCAAATCTTGAAGTGGTTGAATTTTTCATGAGTCTTCAGAGCTTCCACCACCCAGAAGGCTCCTCCTGAAGCTGCTCAGCACAGTGTGACACCTTCTTCCATGAACACTGCACTATGGTCACTGAGCACCTTGCTCAGAGCATGACCAGCACCCATCTGCAAGGTCTGCTGCTGGTTCCAGAAGATGTCTTGGACCCATCATAAGGTGATGTTAAGTCCCAAGAGACATCTGGGACTGAGCACAAAGCGATACTGAGCCCCAGGTTTCCCTAGGCAGTACAGAGGGAGCCTCACACCCATTTCTGGGCTTGAGGATCTGAATTGCCCCATGTCCTAGATGCCAGGCTTGGTCTTGGCTCATCATCTTGTCAGCCCCACAGAAAGGCCAAGCCTGTCTCCAATGCTGGTCTGGGTCCAGCCCAACACAGAAGTTTCCAAACCCTGGAGCTCTGAATGTTTTGTCCTGTAAATGAGGTGAAGTGCAGCCTACCCACCCCTCTAAGCACGTGACAACAGGGACATTTCCAACCCAGGGAACATCAATGCTTCAGCTGTACAAGCACAAACACAGCCCTAAAAGCCTACTTTACTCATAAGCTGCTATCATTACATTAAAGCAGCGGAAAAGCACTTGTTATGCCACTCTCTCCTCTGATTAAAGGAGAGGAACTGCTCCAGCCTGTCATAACATTTGTTATGAACAAACAGCTTCGTACAGAGGGTTCAGAAGATGTGTTGCTATTACACACACCAAATGATTTTCATTCATTAGCCTTCACATGCTGCTCAAAAATCTCACCCTGATTACTTCAGCAGGCCAAGAGCTGGCAGCTTGACTCCCCCAGAGTGCCAGCTGGCTTCAAGAGAAGTGCAGCAAAGCCAGACACAGGTAAGCAAGGCAGGGTGCAGGCTGATCTTGCCCATCCACCAGCATTTCCCCAGCTGTGCAGCACCACTTGATGCTCTTACCATTCCTGTAGAAGCCCCAGGAGCAGCCACCTCTGGGACGGCTTTCTGGCAGGACAAGGCAGAAGAGACCTCTTTAACATCTGCAGATGTGTTTTACGGATGTGAATGTGCATTCACCATCCCCCATACCCAGCTGCATGCTATTAAACCAAGCTAATGCTGCTGACTGTTTTGCACCTCAAATCCATGAAGAGGGTGACTGGGCTGTGCCAGGGAAGACAATGCCAGCAGACGGAAGGAATCTTGTTCCCAGGAGAGGGAGCTGGACTCATTCTTGTGATCAAGTATATTGCCATCAAGTCATGAAAAAACTACAGCTGGTTTTGTCCACACCATCCAGCTCTGGAAGCAATCTTTCCACCTCAAAATATCAAGCACAAAGCCATTCAGCTCCAGAAGGATCTAGTCACAGCAGCATATGCACAATGCTTCCTGCTCAGACCTGGATGCTTCATCAGCCCCTGTTGTTCTGCCCAGCCCCCCCCCACACTCTGCTCTGGTCCCCCAGGAAGGGCCAATGCACCGACACCAAGCCAGACAAACACAGCTGGGAGAAGCAGAGGAAAGAAGGAGATTAAGAAGCTGTAATTGAGCATCTGTGCAAGGGTGACGGGCAGCGGGAAATCAAATAGGTTTCCAGCCGTGAGCTGGTGTGGGAGGAGCAGTGAGCCTTCCTTAGAAGAGGGCCAGGCAGATACAGAGGGGAAGTGGATGCTGGGAGTTGATGGTTCTACTGCATTGCATGTAAGTGCCAAAGCCAGCAGCACTTCAGGCAAAGGTTTCCATATAGGGACCATGGGGATCTGAGCAACCGGGTTTCTCCAGTTGCATCTGATGGCTGATGGAGGGGAAGAGGCTCATTCTGCCCTCCCTGTCTGGTGCTGCAGAGCTGTGCTGTCCCTGGTTGAGGGGAAGAAGAGGGGAAAATCTCTCCTCTGGCCCTCAGTGTTTTTCACTCTCTGCCAAATGCTCCTGTGACCCTCCAGACTGCTGACTCCCCCCACTGTGCTCCACTCCTCCAGCGTGCACAGGCACAGCAGGCGCTGTGTGGGGATCTTCACTCAGTTCAGAGAAGGTAAAACCGTACAGCACCATTGAGCAGCTCCTTGTTTTATTCCTCTCTGAGAAAAGCTCACATACAGACCAGCCCCAGCAGCTCCCTGCACTCCCCAAAGGCTCCTTTGCACTTCTCCAGCATGGCAGCAGCCTGCTCTTAGAGCTCAGTGTCCTAACTCTGACCCATGCTCAGGCACAGGTACTGACTACAGGCACTGCAGTCTCCTCCTGACTGTCCACGCTCCCCTGCCACATCCACACCATCACACTGTCTTCAGTCCTTCCCCAAGAGTTGCAGGTGTCTCTCCTGCTCATTGCCAGGTGCCTGCCAGCATCACCCCAAGCATCCCCCCTCCAGACCAAGCCCATGGGATGCAGGAGCATCACCCTGATCAATGGCTCCATGGTGAGTTTGGACTGAGACAGAGGCTCAGCTTCAGCAACACAGTAGAGTGGCTACTGAGGCAGGTTAAGCATCTGCTTCAACGTTTGATGAAATTGAGGCCATAACCATCTTTTTAATCTCCAACAAGGCTTGCCCTGCAGCTATTTTTTTGCCACTAAGCAGTGAGCACAAAAGCTCTGGAAAGGCTCCCCAAGCAGCAGATCTAAGGGCTTTCCTGGGCAAAGCTGCTCTACTTGCAGGGAGAAAAAGCATCACTGCCTCCCATCAGCCCTCTGTGCTCTCAGGAGACCAGGGCACCCCGTAGCAAAGCCTCTTCTCTGTTATCAGCCCAAGGCACCCACACTGCGGGCCAAGCCAGGCTCTTCCTACAGCTTAGCCAGCACGTCTGCTGATGCTCAGGGAGGAAGGGAATTGAGCCTGCTCTCACTGACAGGTCTTGGCTGTCAGGGACTAGTGGGAATAAAGACAGTAAAGGCTTAGACTAGTCATTAGAGTTAGTAGATCTGACTTTAAATATATTCAGAGAGCAGATTTGCTGGAAGAAGACACCATTTTTTACATTGCTTTTCATGCCTTGTTTGATTTGGTGTTGGATTATTTTTGCTATTAGCATGTTCTTTTAGTTTTGGAGGGTAAACCACCAAAGAAGACTCTGACCTTTGGCCAGAATACTAAGTAGAACAAGGTAGTACCAAGCCAAAGTTCCCCTTGCAGAGGGTGCTAAATACTTAGAGCTAGATAGTCAAATAGATGTACATATCTACTGAAAATCAGCATCCAAAAGTGCTTCAATAATTTTGTAAGGTTGGCCCTTCCCAGCTACCAAGACAGGCTTGAGGTTCAGCAGCTCCTGCAGCAGCAGAATGGTGCCAGGTCCAGGGAGTCAGGGGGGCTCCTTCATTGCCCCAGCTTCACTGCTCCTGTGAGCAAGCAAAGCAGAAAGCTTGAAGTAGAAAACATCAATACTGGTGACTGGTAAACAGGGATGAGGACTGCAGCTGCAGAGCTCAAAACAGTGTGTAAGCAAAAATCCAGGGATGTGATGCAGGGACTGAACAAGCTCGCAATTTGAGCCTCATAATTTTCAAGACACTTGCCCACAGGGTCTGCACCTACCAGGGGAATATTCAGTGGACTGCAAAGCAAAAGCACCCCACTGGTCTACAAAGAAGCCGAGCAAAATGAACGTGACATCACTATTTATACATTGGTAATTATACCAGGAGCATCATCTTTTAGGAGCAACAATGCATTTAAGGACAGATCCAAACATTCAGCACTGCCTGGGGAGCTACAGTAGGGTGCCTCAGAGGACAAAAAGCAGGTCTAGGCTTACAGCTCATACAACTTGTAGCAGCATAGTACATATTTGGAAAAAAAATACCACTATGCAAGATAATTGTTACAGCAACATGAAGAACTTGCTTGCAGTGGTAATAACTTTACATCTTACTCAAAATGCCATTTGGAAAAAAAAAGTACATTACCAGTGGCTTATTTTCTGCTTTTCTCTAGAACTCAAATGTTTTGAGAACAGGGTAGGTGGCAGGAAGAGATGTATCTGTCCCCTCCAACAGAGATGCAAAGGCTGGACAAACTGACAGGAACCCAGCTCCCCTTGGGATGTACACCTTCCCTCCTTATCAGCCAAGCACCTTCATTCTTTTCTTCCCAGTGCAGCAGCACCACTGAGGGTTATATTTTCATTTTTTTTTCCTCCTACCAATATCAAAACCTCCCTTTTCCTTTTTTTCCACCTATATGCCCCCCATCTACCTTTTGCACAGCTGGGTGAGTGCATGCTGTCACACAGCATCCCAGGCATCACCCTGGTTTTGTGCTTCCCAGATGAAACCTCTCCCGACTCCCATGGAGCAATTGCTGATGATTCTGAGACTCCTCACCTCACTCAAGACTCTTTGACAATACATGTCAGGAGATGACCTTGGTTGCCACTGCCTGCACAGGCATCTACTACTCCCAGCCAGGGCCTTTCCCCTCCAGGTGTCTGTCCCACACAGTGCTCTGGAGCAGGTATCCACCTGATGATGCCCGTCATTTCTCATGGTCAAACCACCACTCCAGAGAAAACTGCATGGGCAGTCTCATGCCACCAGGCCAAAGGGCCATGTCTCATAGGTCCTGATTGCCCATGCCTGGCAGTGGGCAGACAGCAGCTCGGAGCACACTTGCTGCCCAGGGGCAGGCAACTGAACGATAACCTTGGTATCGCCCACTCCATCAGCCTCCCAGCACAGGGTGTTTTGCCACACATGTGAAAAATCATACAAAAGGCAAGAAAAGGCTTTTTGCATCCAAATGTATCCCCTACTCTTTCCCAAACATGGCAAATACCTGCTGAGGCCAAGCAAATGGGACGGCTCCCACCACTGAAGCACAGTCATATGTGGAGGGTAGGATAGTACAGCAGCACCTGCCAGTCCAGAGCAGCTGCAGGACACGACCTGTGCTCAGGTACCCTGAGACCATCACCCCAGCACCTGGCAGCACCAGGGCAGAATGTAATTAACCTCAGGACTCATGGTGGGAAGCCTTGACTCAGCCAGGCAACCTGAGCTGCAAGGGCTCACCAAGGGGTGAGCCTAGTGCACAGGGCTGGATCATCTGTGCTGCCTTACTCTTTCCATACTTCAGTGAGGGCCCCCTCCCAGTCCCAGTCCCTGTGGTGAAATCCAGGAATCCCATCTCACACACAAACACAGCTCGCATGGAGCTAATGGGATTTTTGTGTCAGATACTTTTTGGCAGAGCCCATTTTCCCACACAGGATATAATAAGGAGGGTAAGAGGAACTTTTTGCCCTCATGCACAGAGCCTCACCTTTCCATGTTCTCCTTCTTCATTGCTGCAAACACCTCATTGTCCTCATCCATGTCCCTGTCCCGCAGCCCATCCTTCAAGCAGCCAGTGCCTGGGGCGGGGGGCTCCTCTGGTGTGCTGTTTCTTCTGCCTGGAGTGCCCCCAAAGCTTGGGTTGCTCTCACTGTCCTTCTGGCTCTCAATTGCTGAATCCACCTCTTCCTTCTCGGCCAGGATATCATCGATGTTGGTTTCACGATAGCACCTCAGTGGAACAGTGTCCAAGTCTGTCTCGGAGTACTTCACTGTCCTCCTTATAATCCCAGTCTCACAGGAGCCAGGCTTCTGGCTGCCCAGAGGAGACACTTCTATCTCCACTTCCACGTGGCTCAGGCTGTGCTCAGGTATTGACACTGGTGGCTTAGCAGGCAGTGGGGAGACAGGCTTCTGGGGGGACTCAGCCAAGGATGTGGAGTCAGGGGCAGAAGAGCCTGCAAGGAAGGCCCAAGCACTCAGAGCGACGGGGAGCTGCACTGGAGAGCTCTGAGGAGCCACTCCTGCAGCATCACACAGACATACACACCAAGAACTCATGTGTCATTCATGATACATGTCATAGAATCATTAAGGTTGGAAAAGACCTCCAAGATCATCGAGTCCAACCTTTGATCCTCCTGTCAACATCAAAACCTCCCAACTTTTTCAGCGTGTCAACTAAATCACAGCATTAAGTGTCATGTCCAATCATTTCTTGAACACCTCCAGGGATGGTGACTCCACTATGTGATGTGCACTGGGGAACAGTGACAGGGAGGTAGAAGAAAAAAGAGTGTGAGAGGCAGAGACAGGCTGCTGTCAGGGCTACTGCATCCACAGTCAGCCTTGAGCCCCCATCTGAACACAAAAGCCCTTCTGCAGTGGCAGCCATGGGCTCTGTGTCATCTCCTTTGCATGGCCACAGGGGACTCTGCAGGGAGGTTGGTGTGTGCAGGATTTGGCCCCAGAAGGACACAGACTGGGGGAGACTTGGCTTTCCAGTGGGTGCTGAAAAGCCTCAAGAGACGGGCAGCCCCAGGGAGAGTCCTGGCAGCAATACAGACTTGCAAAGGAGGGGTGGGTGTAGCCAAGGGCATCCCCCTCCAACTTCTTACCTGTCTTTGGGGTATCTGAGGAGCCATAGAAGAATTCCCACTTGGCCTTAGCAATGCGCTGGGCATGGGCCGAGCTCTGCCGGGGGTACAGCCAAGCGTTGCCCTGCAGAGGGAAGAGCGATGAGCGGACAATGGATCAACAGGGCAGAGCCCCACGCCCGCTGTGGGGTACCCCGGTACCTACTTGGGAACGGGGCTCTGGCTTCAGGGGACTTCTGGAGAATGTAGGGAACTCCTCTGGCAGCCCATTGGTGAGTGATCGGCAGAGGCAGCTGGTGTTGATGGCACAGAACTCCTTCCCACAGGGACGTGTCCCCCCTGGGGTCCTGTCCCCGGCCAGGAGCGGGTCAGATGCAGAAGCCTCCAGCTTCAGTGTGTGCAGGAGCCGCTCCTGGGGCAGGGTCTGGGGTTGGGAGGATCCCATGTCCCCAGTGAGCTCCAGGCTGCGGCTGAGGCTGTAGGGGCCATTCTCCCAGCGGACATGGGGTGTTGTCGGGCTCCCCAGGGTCCGCACACTGGCCTTCTCAATGAAACGGAAGGTGACAACAGAGCTGTGTCCCTCTGGGGTTGTTGCCACTGGTGGGCTGCGTCTGCCCAGGGAGGCGATGGCTGGGCCAGGCCGGCCCCGCTGTGGGGTGCAGGGGGCAGTCAGTCTCCCTGTGCCTGGGCAGCTCCCATTGCCAAAGGGTGCTGCCTCAGCCGGCCTGCGGGCCAAGGAGCCGGTGCTGCTGTACAGGCCGAGGGGGCAGCGGCGGGTATCAGGTGCCAGGCCCTTGCGCAGCAGGTGGAGGCGACCGGCGTTGAGGTTGGGGGTGAGGCAGGGCGGGGGGCTGTGCCGCCCAGCCTCGAGGCTCCCCCCCACCAGCCAGGGCCGTCGGCTCACCCTGTGGGCAAATGGCGGGGGTGAGGCAGCACAGCCCTCCTCGGGGTGGAAGCGGACAGGTCCCCCTGCTTGGGCCATCCTGCTGGAAGAGGGCACAGAGCTGTCAGGTCTGGAGCCCAGCAGGGTGGCACAGACACAGCAAGGCAGGTTCCCGGCACCCCTGAGATGTCTGAGTTGAGAGGGGATGCATCCTCAGGCAGCCCTGAAACAAGGGTGAGGAAAGATGGTTAGGGATGGGAAGGCACAAGAAAGAGTCTGTGGCCATAGGGAGGACAAGCCAAAGTGGTCCTGTCCTTGAGGCAGGAGCAAGAGATGCTCCAGGTGACACAGCCCCTGGCAAATCCCCTCCTGCTGCAGGAAGCAGGCAAGGTTCATTGAGGGCATCACACCAGCACCACCGCAGGGACACTGGCAGTCCCTTGCTTGGCCCCAGGCACCCAGAGTGTGTGCTTTCGCCCCAGGGTGCCAGGACGCTCAGACACTTACCCCACAGACCAGCACCCCAGACACAGTGAGAGAGCACACTATAAAATGGGGTTCATTTATTCTGCTTTAGGCTGAATATATTTACTACCCACAGCCTATAGCCTACTAAAATCACTTCAATAAGAGGGAAAAAAATTATATACTGGATCACTGAGACATCCTCCAATTACACTTGCTCAATGAGTTTAACATGAGCAGCAAGGGCAAGGAGCCTCTCTCTTTGGAGGTCAGCCTGGGTTTAAACTGTGTCACACCAGCACATGCCGCAGCCACTACTGGTGGCGCAGACAGAGCTGTCAACACCAGTAGATCCAAAAAGCGGTGGTTACAGACAATCCCAGCCTGGGGGAACAAGGCATGCCTGCCCTGCATACAGCTCACTTGCCTGCCTGTCTCTGCCCAGAGACCATTTACCCAGAGGTGGGGCCGGACACCCCACAGCAATGGGTGGGTGGCTGCAGGGGAAGGCAGGACCCGGCACCCCCATCAGCCCCACTGCTGATATTTTTCTTTTTCCCAGTGGAGCTAAAACTTGTACTTATCCTTCCCTGAGTTTCTTTGAATTCTTAATGTGCAAAGAAAATTCTGCTTGGCTGCATTTGGCTTCTGACAGATGCCAAGATACTAAGTCCTTCACTCTCACCATTTGAAAGCGAGAAACCAAATGCCAGCTGCAAACAGGAAAACATGATTTCTTCTCCCTGTTTCCGAGTGCAAACCAGACAGGATTAAATTCCTAAAGGACATGGGGTTCAATTTTCCACAGTGTTTAGGCTCCAAAGATGCAGAGACATAACTCTTAATAAAATAGCCCAAATCACACCTGTGGGACAGGCGCCCATCTATCTGCACTATCACATTGCTAAAAAATCTGTCTCCTGCTGAGCAGCAGCAATCTTTTACTTCACTCACTGCAAAAATATACTCTCGTGTTTAATTTATCAGTTACTGTTTTTAAAATCTTTTTCTCCTGTTGTGTTGTGTTCACATTCAAGGTTGCTGAAGTTAACTGATAAATAATAAAGATGCAGGGTTTATATATTTCAAATGAAATTCCACTTTTTATCTCAATGCAGACTGACACACATGCCAAGGAAAAAACTTATCACTTGGAATAGTTTGCATTCACTGTAGCATAACAAATCTACAAAAAACAGCCTATCTCGATGCATGTGAGTTATTACAAGAATAAACAGGATAAGCAGAGTGTCGTTCTGGTTATTAAAGAATTATCAAATTCAGAGTAAAGGACATGCCTGCCTTTGACCCACCGAAGCCAGATGGCTACACCATCCAGTGGAGTGAGCTTTTCTTTAATAATGAAAGGTAAAAGGCACAAATGCAACTGTGATGAAAAACCAGTGATGGAGTTAAGGCTTCCTGCTTGCTGATTTCAGTTGTGCATTGAACGGATGCTCTTTAAATCACTGTGATGAATGGGTTGGGCTGTAAAGCACCAGTGGGCTGGAGGGAGCCTTGCTGGTCCCGTTGCCTAAAGGCAGGAGAAGTCCTGCAAATGAAAGCTCACAGGGTGTCTGCCTGGACAACCCTGGGCATGCATTCAAAGAGGAAAACTTGGGAGCTGTAGTGTGATAGCTGGGAACTGCACATCAGTGGGGGATTTAATTTGTTCAATAAAACATCTCAAAAGAAACTTGTTCCTCCTGGTTGTCCCTTCTTAGCGACCAAAGGGATGTCCAGGGATGCCTCTCGACCCTTGCTTTGAGCCACACTCGGTGCAACAGGGGATGGCTGGTCCCCATGCAGGCGCTTGCCTGGCAGAGTGATGCGGTGGGAAGGCAGCAGCCAGCAGGAACTGCTTACGCTGCGGGGGAAGAGCACACCCACGCCACGGGAGTGTGGGGACAACGCGCAGGAGCTGGAGGAGGATGAGAGGGAATTGGGCAAAGAACGGGACAGAGATGGGACGGAAGGAAGAGGTGCATGGCTGGGGACTGAATTCACACGACGGGCCGTAGTTGGCGAAACCAGGCTGTGGCTGCCGGGCCACCTGACGGGGCTAGGGTGGGATGGCCGCCGGGAGATGACTCTACCCTCCTGAGGGACACAGAGCAGTTTCGGGGGATGCAGTGGTGACCGAAACGGGGTGCCTGGCGGTCCGAGGGCTGTAGGGTAAACAGGGGACCCCTTCGTGATGGGGTGTTTAGGCAGGGGACGTGCCCCCCCTTTGAGCTAAGGCTGAGCATGCTCTTCATTCCCCGACACCCCCCGCCCGGCCTCCCTTGCCCGGCACCTCCCGTCTCGGCAGGATCAGCCCTGAGTGGATGTGACATCCATCCGGATAAGGAGGGAGCCCCCCCTGCCAGGGGAGCCTGCGGAGCCTCCCGCTTGCTCGCTCCCCCCGCGGAGCCGCCGGCCGCGCTCTCCCTGCCTGGGGAGCGGCCCCGCGCCCGTCCCGCCGCACCGGCACACCGGGGCCGCTCCGCGACAGCGGCGGGGGGATCTCGGCCCCGCCCCGTGCCGCCGGTGCCACCGCAGCCCCGTGCCGCTGCCCGCCGGTCACCGCTGCCAGAGGGACGCAGAGCCGCCCCGGTCCCCGCAACAACTGCTGCAACTTTCCCCGCTCCCCCGACGCCCCGCTCCGGCCTCCGGTCCCCTCCGCGCCCCGCCCCGCCCCGCTCCCCGCGCCTCACCGGCAGTGCCGCCGCCGCCGCATGCTGCGCGCCGCTGCTCCGCGCTGCCGCCGGCACGGCCCGGCCCGGCCCGTCGGGCACCGTGCGGTGCGGTACAGCACAGCACGGCACGGTCCGGTCCGATACGGTGCCACCGGCCGCAGCACGCCGCTCCCCGCCGCGCTAATCCCGGCCCGCGGCTGTCACTCCGCCCCGCTGACAGCCCCTACAGCCAATGGGAAGCCCCCGCCTGGCGCCGCGCCCCGCCCGGCGCGGTGGCACCGGCACACGAGGAGCCACCGCCGAATCCACGCCGCCGCCGGGTGCAGGTCCCCTGTGCGGCAGGGTGGGTCCACTCCCTCCATGTAGCATCCTCCACATCCCCGGGTCCCGGTGTGCACACCCCCCTGTGCCGGTGTGAACCTCGTGCGCTGGCGGTGCGACCCCGTATGCCGCCGTGTGTGTTCCAGTGTCCTCGGGTGCACATCTGCGCTCATCGGTGTGCGTATCGCCATGCAAGGCATGTCCCTGCTCAGCAGCGTGCAAGTTACTATGGGACCGCTGGCACGTGTCCTCATGCGTGAGTATGCACAGCCCTGTGTGTTGTGCCCTGTGCCAAAGGGTACAGGCTGCCATGTGCTCCACCACTGCTTGGGAACCACAAGGATGAAAAGATAAAGGCTGCCATGGGGCCTAGGCCACTGGCCAACATCCCCAGGCTGTTGGTCCTTGCCTTAGAGTATAGGCTCTGTGCCAGGGATTTATCTCTGCAAAGGTCATCACCTTAAGCACACCCACAGCCATATGTGCCAAGGTGTTTCAAGACACCAGGGACTTGATATCACAGTGTCACGGCACCCCCAGGATGGTAAAAGCCAATCTCAGGAAACCACTCCTAGCTACAAGGGGGGAAAAACCCCCATCACTTGTATCCTGCCTAGGTGTGTGGGCTCTGCTGGCACCAGCAGCATGTGCAAGTAGAGCTCATACGGGACAGCTGGGTACCAAGGTGAGAGGTGCTGTGGCTGGGCTCCAGGCCACTGTTCTGCCAGTGTGCTGGCTCTGTGTATGGCAGTGCTGGGACTGGCAGCCAGCACTTGTGCTCACACAGGTTGCCAGATCGATTTGCTATTAAATAACAATTTATTACCCAGCCCAGCAATCATTATTAAATGTGCATGAGAGAAGAAGCCCAAGGGAGCCGGGGCTTCACGTGTACATAATGCCTGCAAGAGGAATTTGGGAAGAGCTGCCTCTCCTTGCTGCTTTCCCCACCTGCAGCCAGCCCAGCTCCATGCCCACCTGCGCTCACTGTCACCCAGAAAGTGTGTCCTTCTATCCTTCCAGGCATGGGAGCATGGGGAGAAGTCATAAGGCTGGGCAGGCTCTCCTCATATTTAATGCATCAAAGTGCTGCCATTTTCTCCTTCTCCAGACTTATGCCTGCGCAGGGCCCCTCTCCTCCACACTGAGGACCGTGGGTCTCAGAGCTGCCTCACACACAGCCGGCTTTCCTGGCAGACTCCAAGAAGCTGGGCTAATTAGGGGCTTCACTGCTGCGGGATCAACGACCTGATTCCTTCAGCAGCTTCTTGATGGCAGGAGGGCGGGGAGAGGGAAGGCTTTTCTCTAAGCCACAGCTAGAGTGACAAATTTAACCAAGTGGAAGAGCTCAGAGCTTTCCCAGTGTGTCCATACCAGGACAAGGCATGTCTGTGCCTTCTCAGCACCTGCAGGCAGCCCTGCTGAGAGCTGCAGAAGGTAAGAGAGAGGTCCTTTCCTACCATCCTGAGTGGAGATCCAGACCATCCACAGAAAATACATTTCTGTCCAAAACATCCATTTACCCTGCAGTAGCAGTAGCTGTTGCTCTCCCTACCACATCCTGCTCACCTTCCCACAGCCTTATAACTCCTGAAAGATGTGCCCACATATGTGGGTCTGGCCAGCAATGCCATAAGCCCTGCTTGGAGCAGGATTTAGCCTTGGCTCTCCTGATCCCTCCTTGCTGTGAATATCTCCCCAGATGGTTCAGGACAGGAAAGAGCAGAGAACCCCTCTGGCAGATAACAGAAGGGGACAAGAAGTCTCCCTCGCTCTACCCCACAACCCCAGTCCACTGGGCTTAGCTAGAGAGCCAGGAGTGCAGTGCGCTAGGAACCCTCTTTACTGTCACTTGGGTACTTCATGACCTCCAGTCCTTGCCTGCAGGTACCACATCCTTCCTGCATTAGAGTCCACTGAGCTCCATGTCATCCTTTTCAGCCTCCTGGGCTCTGCAACAGACAGCTTCCAAGAGTTTTCTAACTATTGCAATACTGGCTTGTCTTTGTAAGCCTGCAACTCAGTTTTCACCCCCAAAGGCCAGAAGGGTGTGGGTGTCATCAGTGATTAACTTCTTGCTTGGAAGAGATCAACCTGAGATGTCATAGTGTCCCAGCAACTGTACAGATCTAGAAAAAATTCGTGTGAAGAGGGGGTAGATGAGCTCTTTCCTGCAGTTGGCTCCAGGAGGGGCTGATGTCTGCAAGAGACATCTGCTTCAGATCAGTTTCCAGAAAGGTGCCTCTCCTGCAGCTGCAGCTTGAGTTCCACTGGGGGTGAACATCCCAGTGCACCCCAAGGCTGCTCCTCTGAGCCTAGGGGGGCTGTCAGGGCTGTTTCCTGAGCAGTTCGTGCTTAAGGCACAAGGGCATATTCTGCCCCACTGCTGCCAAAGTCAGTGCAGCTGTACTGTACACTCAGGGCACGCTGTAGCCCAGCAAGTGGGGGCAGTCACTCCATCAGCAGGTGGGTTCTCCTCACCAGGCTCATTGGAAGTATCATGGAAATAGCAACTCCAACCCTGCAGTAGATGAGTCCCAGTGACGGTGAGGGAAGATGAACTCCCCTCGTCTCTGCATTGAGGGCTCCAGGGCAACCAATTAGGTTGCATGTGTTCCCTCAGGGCCTAGACTTAAATACATGGCTCTAATTAATGCCTTCTGCCTCTGATGCCAACACCCAACCACTTCCTAGCTGTATATTAAAAAAGCCACTGCAGCATAAGCCAAGTCTTTAATGGGCTGATGCACTTATCTGTTATTCCACCAGACTGGTGGTTAAGGATAAACAGTGAAAAAAGCCTCCCTTGACAGTCTGTTATACAAATGCTGCTTTACAGCTTACTCAGGGTAAAAAGACAGCACTGGAGATCCTGCCAGCAGCCCCCCCCCCCCCCCGGGAGAGCACAAGTGCACAGTTCTGTGCCTCTTGCAGCTTCCCTGTATGGGGCAGTCATGTGGGACCACAACAGGATTTTTCAGGGTGAAAGGCACTCTAGAAGAGGGCAGACTGCAAAATGTCTTACCAGAGAGACGAACCCGTGCAGACTACAGCCTATGTGAGGGAGAGCTGCTGCCTGCCCAATCGCCAGTGCCCTACTCAGTGTCCCACCCAGCTCGCTACCTGGTGCTCTCCCTCTCACAGGAGGAGCACAGACTTGAAAGAGCAGAAGTATAGAAAGATGGTGTCAAAAGCTGTGTGCTGATCCTCAGAGTGGCCTGTAACAAAATATTTCTGTCACGCCCCAGGAACACCTGCTATTACAGAAATCTCCTTAGACTCTGTCCCAGTGACAGGCAGCACCTGCACAGTGAGTGGGCCTCCTCCTGCACCAGCATTGCTCTGTCAAGATGAAGACAGAAATGACAGCATGATAAAACCTGTCCTGGGGACGTGGGAGGTGGGGCCTCAGCACAACTTGAGCCATAAATAATCTCCCTACACAGCAGTTAGGGGAACAATTGTGTGGGAGTATCACTTGGTAAAAAGATGCTCAGGGAAAGATGGTCTTGAAGGAAAGCAGGAGATTTCTGGGTGGTGAGGTGGGCTCTCCACTAAAGACAAAGATTTCTGGGTGCCAGCAGGTCATTCACCAGACCCACCTCACCATGATGAGTCACTGCATCAAAGAGACAAATTTAGTCTGAAGCAACCCAAATCACACTTCTCTGGTGTAGCCTCCCAGGACACCCTTGTGCTGCAGTACAGATCTCTAGAACTGCTCTCCAGCTAATCTCTGCAGCAGTAAGATATGATCCCTTCCCCACACCTTCATCCTCAAGATTCAAGTGGGGAAAGGGTGTCAGGGGAAGTAAGAGTAATGAATACAGAGCGTTTTATGCAGAAAAGAGACAATAAGCTCCAGACACATAACCTGACCCAGCACAGGGAGAACATAGCACATACAGAATTGTGTAAAAGGCATGGAAACCCTAGAAGATCATTATATATAATTACAAGTATATCCAGAAAACTGACAAAAACCTGCCATCGTGGAGATGTGTGGAGATACATGCAAAGGACACACTGAAAGCTTGAGTGCATTAGATTCATGCTGCAGAACAGCCCTGCATTTGTGTGTAGCTTCTCATGCATGTTCCTCTTTCAGCTATGACTTGCAGAACTTGGCTTTTCTTTGCTTCTATTTATTTTTTTTCAGCCCTGGCTGTATAGTCAGATTCTTTTCTCAATAAGAGAAGGAGGAAGGTGGCATGTACAGGGAAGAGCTGAACAGAAGTCATCATGTGTTCTTGTTTCACCAGCTTAAAATTGGCTTCTGGTGGCACTGTGCAATCTCAGCACTCATTGACAGCAGAACTTGCCCTGTGAGCTCAACACCTTCTCCCACGCAACCAAGAAGTCCAGCTGTGGTCTATTCCAGCCTTGAGAGTGATGGAGGCTGTCAGACTTATCCTGCAGCCAGAGAAAAGATGGAGCCAGATCCTTTGAAAGAACCTGGTGAGAGTCCAAGGAAAAAAGGGTGTTGAGGGGCTTTGCTGAACTGTGATTCTGCATTCATCTAGCTCTCACATCTTAAAGGAGTGAACACTGCAGAGCTACTGGTATCCTTGACAAGATCTTATCTCTTGTCCCACTTGAGACTAGTAGAAAACTGTAAAGGAAATGCCCCCAAAGTCAAAAGGACAAGGACAAAGGTGTTTAGCCAGCAAGATTCCAAGCCATCATATGAGGTGATAGATCTTAGGACATTGTAATATTATTGGTTTGGCACTGTACTGATCTCCTAAAAATAAGTTGTGTACCCTTTGACAGCACCAGCTTCTGGAGACCCCAGCAGGCTTCAGGAAACCCAACCAACCTCTTATAACACCTCTGACATGGAAATAACTGCATTTTCAATGCAAGGGAAAAGTCAAGGGGCATGTGTGGGGAAGACTCGCCTATGATAGCCAGCAAATCAGGAGCATCTCTGGGAACCAAAGACTGGGATTCCCGACTTGAGGTGAGCTCTTCTAAGCACAAGACTCCCCTCCCTTCAGGCCCCAATTTCCTAAATCCCACCTCTGCTTCCCAAAGGATGAGGTGAAGAGCAAACTCCTCCTCTAGACTCTTCAGAAACACAGATAGGCACAGCACTGCCTCACAGCAGTGAGGCTGGCTGAAGCCTCTGTTCACTTCAGGGGATGTTCATGAGGATGAAGATGCCATGCCCTGGCTCTGAGAGCAGCTAGCACCCTGTATTTCCAAGGAATACACAAGAAAGCTGCAGCAGCAGTTGTTGTGAGCTAATCTGTTTCCTCCCCCTAGGGCTCAACTTGGTCTCTCATTACTACAGATCAGCTCAAGGCCTGACGCAGGAGCCCTGCTTTCCCTCACAGGACATCAGCAGTCACTGGGATAACAGGAGAGCCACGGACCTTACCAGTGTCCCCTGCTTGTTTAAGGTACCTGTACAATACACTTCCCCAGCTGTTCTGCAAGGACTGCAGGTGTCACAACCCAGCACTCTTCAGGGCCAACTCAAAGCTGTTTTGGCAGACAGATTGAGGTATTATGGCTCAACTACAAATGTGCATCTTGCTGAAGCTTAAAAAGGAAACTTACTGGCACCTCTCAAGAAAAATGCAGACCCACCTTAGGCAGAGCATATGCCACAAGAAAGGCAGAAGCTTTCTGCAAATCTTGACTGAGCAGAGCAGAACAAAGCTCTGGTTCTTCAAGCTTGTCTGCCCTGAGCTGTCCCTTCACTCTGAAGTTACAGTGGGTAAAACCCCCCACTCCCTGTACTTCAGTGCTGTACAGCTACATCACAATCACTCTGCATACAGGAAATCTTTACAGACATGAGTGTAAAAACAGTAGTGGTTTGGGATCCTTACCATTGTAGTCCTAAGTTTCTGGCTTCACTGGACATCCTGATGGTGTAAAGCTGTGTCTCAGCACACACCTCTACAATACAGTAACAGCCTCTGATGCTTTTTCTGCATCTGCAGAACAATCTGAACATTTCACATTTCACAGCTGGGAAGTGTTTGTAGTTCCTAGTACCTAGTACATATGCCTCAGAAGCTGTAGCTGTAGCCTGCCTGCCTGCCCATCAATTCCCCCACAGGCCAACGGTTTTCAGGGCTCTTGGGACACTAATAAACCTTAGTGGTTCTAACCAGCCGCCCCTGGAGCCTCCACCACTCCTACCCATAGGCCCAGTGGCTCTGTTTAAGAGCAGCCTGGGGCTCTTGTCTTCCATTAAGTGTTATAGGAGCACTGGTCTCCAGCTTAGCCTAGCTAAGCTGTTCTTATGTTAGGCACTGTTGATTTGGACCCTCCCCTGTAGATTGGTGTCCTAGGTGGAGCTCAGCCCTGCCCCATCATCATGACCCTGCCTATTGATCATGAGGCTGGGCCTGACTCAATTGCCCCTATTGGGCAGGTATTGAATGACTGGTTTGTGTCTGGGGAGGCCCTGCCCTTTCAGAGGCAGTCACCCTTGCTATACCCTGACACAGCTGGCATGTTTTACCTTTTCTTCCCCACCTTGCTTGCACTCCTCTAACTGTTGAGACAGCAAAATCAGGGCTGCACTGAACTCAAGAGCTAAAGAGGGTTGTCAGAATAAGCACCCCACCACACTTGCTGTGGTAGTGAGTCAGGAAACTGGTTTTCAGGCTGCAAGATCCAAGAGCTGTTCATTGTTTCCCAGGGCAATGCTGACCCTGAGAGCTGCACCTGAAAAAAAAGTCAGTACAGCCTGAGAGGCAGCAGTCCTCCAGCCCTGGCACGGTGAATGCTGTCCTGCAAGCAGGCTGAAGTGAGCTGGATTAAGCGTGATTCCTCAGTGGTGCAGTGAGTGTCTCAGTGAAGATGGCCCTGCACTAACCAAACCTTGAGGCTCTGCCTTGGCACCAGGTCTTAAAGGTAGGAGAGTCTTCTCCTTCTGTATGTGCAGCACAAGCCAGGAAAGGGTTGGGATACCATGAAGGTGAAACAAATACAAGCATGTCTCACTTCTGCCTCTAAAATAACAGTGCCTCCCAACTTCATTGTGGTATCAAGAATCTGCCTGGGCTGACTCTCTGCCTGCCTCTGAGCCCTGCTACCAGCAGGCTCCTGCGGAAGTGACTCAGCCAGCCCAGCTGGATCAGATGAAATGAAAAAAATAAACAGAGGTAAGTGTGGGAGCAGAGCAGGTCCCACTTGCCACACATATTGCTCAGGAAGGATAACAAGCAATCCACAGCACAGTTCCTTCAAGCAAGGACTCAACAAAAGCTGGAGGCTCCCAGCCAGGTCTGTTTTGGTGCAGAAAGCCTTCAGCAAAGGTCAGATGTAACTGAACATTGCAATCCCTCGCTCGCTGGTGCTCCCTCACCTTGTCCACAGACCAAGACCACTATTTCAAAACCCTTCCTTGTAGCCAGCTTCAGTCACAGGCATTCACTTAGAGGGGGAATATTAAGGGACTGCCAGCTGGCACATTTCTCATCAGGAACTTAAGAACAGAGTGCCCCCACTCCAGGGGAAGGAAGAACTGTCCCAGGACATGGCCGGGGGCACTCTTAACTCCCATATAAAATTTAAAATCCCTGCATTGGTTGTCCTTCTGCAAGTGAGAAAGGTACTGTGCTAACTCGGGGAGCCACATATCCGGGGTAGACAGCGTGGGTAGCTTCCCCCAGAGGACAGGCACTGGGGAGAGAAAACCTTTCTGCAAACCAGCTTCTGCCTTGTGAGGGAATGAGCAGAATAAGTTGCATAGACAGGTTATTGCTTTCCAGGGAACTCGGGACCGGGTGTTTGGGACTCGTTCACTGTATGTGGGCCCTGCTCTTTTGCCAGGTGGATTTTTTTATAGTGCCTATGCCAGCAGTGATCAGAAGCTTGATGCTGCACAAGGCGGCGGGGCTCAGATCCGAGCCAGAGATGGGGTCACCTGCCCAGGGCCATGTAGGGGCTGTGGTGTGCGAGTGCCGCACCAGCGGGGGGTGCCCGCTCCGCAAGCGGCAGCGGGGAGGGAGGAGCAGCGTCTGTTTCTGCGGAGTCGTTATGGCAACCGCGCGGGCAGGAGCCCGGGCCCGTTCCCCTCGGGGGCTGCGGGCGAGGGCCGGACCCCGCTCGCTCGCCAGGGCTGCAGGGGCGGGCGGGGCACCGGCGGGGAGCGAGGCGGGGGGCGTAGGCTGGCAAAGCGGGAGGATGTGGGCTGGGGGGGGCGGGCCGCGGGCGGCCCGGGGGGGGGGGTAGCCCGGTACCGACGGGGGAGCGGGGCCAGCGGCTGCCGGTCGGGGGTGCCGTGAGGACGGTAAGCCCCAGGCACCGACCTTTCCCCGGGGGTCCTGCCGCTCCTGCGGGCGGGCGAGGGGTGGCATAGCCCGCTGGGAGAGCAGAGAGCCGGGAGGGTGGCCGGGAGGGTCTGGCGGGGGCGGGGGGGTCTGGCGGGAGCGGGGTCGTCGCTCACCGGCAGCGGCGGGTCCGGCGGGTCCCGGCTCCGCGTGGTGCTGAACGGACAGCGCCGCCGCAATGCGCATGCGCGTCCACCTGCCCGGCGGGGCTGGGGCGTGCGCTGGGACCGGGACCGGGGACCGGGGACAGCCGGTGTGCACCGGGAACAGCGGCCGTGGGGAACGGGG